>NW_009909545.1:51820-125498 GCF_000696875.1 Nestor notabilis
CAGGATACACACATGCATGTCTGGCTCTAAGCACTGATAATTTTGAGTGAAGTCACTCATGCAGAAAGGTCAGCTCTTTTTTTTATTTTTTATTTATATTTTTAAACTGGATCTTGATAACAAAACCCCCACAGTTAAACCATATGAAACTGACATAACTGTGATGCTCTTCACAGCAGTCATGTTACAGGAGTTAGCCAACTAACAGGCAAATTAACCAATAAATGATTTTGGCCAACCTGATCTTCATCATCTTCATTTTGTAACTACTGTGCACAAGTTTATGAAATCTCTAGGATAGAAGAAGTAGGATCTGTCTTCTAAAATTGGACTTACGTCACAACATGCCTTTTCTTGAAGGCTCTGTATACAGCTCATATCTTTGGTTTCACATGGGTTATTGTTTTAAATGAGGATTGTTTCTGTCTAGATTACTTTAGCTTAAGGAAAAAATGCAGCAACTAATTCTCGTATAAGAATAGAAAATTATTAACGTTTATTTATTTATTTATTTTTGTCATGGGTTAGATTTTTGCCCCACAGGCGACACGTTTTGCAACTTCTGTGACATCTTTATTTAAGCAATTTGCACCTTGCACTATGAATTGTCTGAATATCTATTGAATAATAGAACTGTCTGTGAACAGAAGTGGCATGGACTTAAGGCTGCATGAGGGATGAGTATCAGTCTTGCTCTGTATGAACTTGCAGAAAGATTTTCCCTGCTGCAGAACTTAAAGAGCTTTCAGTGCTAAATTTACACAGTGGCTAGACTACTGCTTGGGGACTGAAACCTAATTCAGCTTTTATACCATGAGTGCTTTTCATGAGAGTTACGTCTCTCAAGGCCTATGCTACTGCATCACAGACTGTATCACTGGTACATTCTGTTCTTCGTCTATCCATGAGGGAACAGACGCATTCCAGCAGCAGCCTGAGCCTGCGCCAGCTGGTCACACAGGGTTGTAGCTAGCACCACTTGCCCCACATGGCTGCTCCCCTCCCAGTTCCCTCCAATCAGTTTGATGCCAGACTACTTGACACAAGGTGCACTAGCTAAATTAACTGGAGTAATTCCAGTTGCCTTATCCTACCTGAAAAATTGGTTTGTAAAACATAATCTATTATGGAGGGTCAGAGAAGTCTTTAGGGAAAAGATTTTTATATGTGCCTAGGGGAAAAAATAGGAGGAAATATAAAAGGATCATTTGTTTTGCCACAAAATAATGAACTCAATTTAATCTGTCACCTAGAAGTACAGTTCTAATTGTGTATTGAACTATGTAATGTGCAGTGCAAACGAAACTGCATAATGCCTGGCACGATAAAGCCCAGAAGGGCTGTAAGCTGAGGGATTCCAGTTTCGCTTTAAGAGACATGGATCCTGCAGACACCTCATTGCCTTGTATTACACAATTGTCCAGAGACAGATGCTCGAAGACAAACATTGTGCCTCAGGGGGATAAGGAATACACTGTCAAATGGTATCTTCATCTGCTTAACCCTTGGGCCGTAGCTATGAGGTCAGAGCTTGCTAGCATGTTTCACACAGACTTTCAGGATGTAGTTTTGGGGTTTTTTGGTATTCTCACAAGTTTTATCGTAGAGACACTTTTCAAAAAGGAAAAAAAAAAAAAAGAAAAGGAAAAAAAAGCCAGAGGAACTGTAGCTAAGAGCTATTAAAAAGAACAGTTATAGTCTATTAAAATAGTGTTTCATGACTTCAAAGGTAGCTGAGTCACCATAGAAGTAAGGGTCTAAAACACTGATTGAAAGCAAAGTTAGATCTGCTTAATGTGGGTTTGAGGAGACCTAATGATGGTTAAGCATCATATCGTGCTTGCGCCTGTGTTTGTGAGTGTATATGTGCTTTTTTTAAATACAGAGGGTAAGCAATCTCCCAGCCTGCAGAAACCACAGAGAAGAACAAAGATACCTTTCTGTAATGTGAGTGGGAAGGCTATAATGGTGTGAGGAGGATTACTTTACAAATAATGCAGACACAAATGGACAGAATTCAAATTTAATTTGTGTGTAAGTATGTTTCTACAGCTGCAGCTTAAGAGTCACAGGAGATGTGAGGGTGGTGAGGCACTGGAATGGGTTGGCCTAGGAAGCTGTGAATGCTCCATCCCTGGTGGTGTTCAAGACCAGGTTGGACAGAGCCTTGGGTGACAGGGTTTAGTGAGAGTGTCCCAGCCTATAGCAAGGAGGGCGGGAACTAGATGATTTTAAGGTCCTTTCCAACCCTAGCTATTCTATGATTCAATGATTCTATGTATCTTGTCCTGGTAGTGAGGACAGAGGGCTTCAGTAGTTTAAGCCTGAATACAGGGAAGAGCTAATGCCATTGCAGCATGAGTAGCCTACTGCACACATTTTATTATTTCTGTTAGTGCAAAAGTATAGCTGTACTGTACTTATCCTACCTCTCCTGGCAACTGAAAGAGGCATCTCACAAAGTAGAAAATCCGTATGAACCATATCTGGAAGAACAGAGGAAGACCACTGAAGGATGTACTGGTGTGTGATTAACAACAGAGGAACCTCTGAGAGGCATGGTGTTTGTTAGCGGTAGGCTGCAGTTTCTCAGCAAGACTTCTGACTAGTTCAGAAAAAAACCCATTAGGTTTGTGCAGTACAATTACAAACAAATACTAAGAAGTTAAAAACATTGGTCTTGTGATTTTTGGATTCTTTCCCTTCCTTTTTCTGCCTCTTTTCCCAATTCTCAGATATGTTTCTGGTCACTGTCCAGCAATTCATTCTTTGCATCTGTTCATTGTTCATTTGCTTGCTTGGTGATTCTGCATTCAGTTATCTTCCCTTTTTCTCTTACACTCCTTTATCTTTTTATTTTATTTTTTTTTTCTGCCCTGTTTCCCCCCTCAATTTCTGATTTTACTTCAGTTTGATCGCCTTTCTGCCTCTGTAATTCTTCCTCCTTTTTTTCTAGGCTTGATTCTGGTTTCTCCGTGATTTCCTTGCATGTTAACTGAAGGCAGAGTTTCAACTGGTGTAAGTTGCCACAGCAGTCCTTCCTCTTACAGAATTCTTTGCTCACTCTTCCCGAGAAGTTAGCTTTTCAATTCCTTAGAAACATCAAGGAATTCTCTCTTACTAAGATGTATTCAGCCACCTCACAAAAAAATGTTATCTGCTGCCATTGTTGGATCCACTGGAAAGCCACATCTCATGAGGAATGCCTCATCATAAGATTATGAATCACTGTTTTGCAAAGAATAATTTAGGAGGTTGCAATTATTTGACAAGTCCTTCTGATAAATCTGCAATTGTAGTGTGATTTCAGCTGCTCTCAAAATCCAAGGAGCAAGGCTACTTGCCCTTCTTGCCTGTTTTCAGGCTATCTTCTGCTTGACCACCTGAATGCAAAAGGACATGGCTCAGAAGAAAATCATATTTCTGCAGGGTATGTGTGAGGACATGAAAAATGCCTCACTGCTCAGAGGAGATCTCACTGTGGTGTGAGAAGTAGTAACTTCGTAACAGTATACAGGCAGCATGTATTCATTCTGCTCTGTGTTTCAGACAAAGAAAATAAAGCAGCGAGCAGTTTGCACTTGTTTCTTATTCCGTGTAAGATTAGCAGCAAGAACTCTGATAAATTTATGACAACATTTTACTTGCACATTTTGCTTAGCCAAATTCCATCGTAGTTTCAAAGTGAAAAAAAATTGCTCAGTACTTCAGGTAGTATTTACCTTACCTCTGCATCACCATTTAAATGCTAACTATCCAGCCTAAACTTGTTGATGAGGAATTCTCTGGGGTTCATATAGAGAGATAATTCTGTCCATGGCTGTGTCTGGTTGCCTTTTGGAATGATCTCTCTTACCCTACGTGTTGTACAGGCAACTTAAGTAATTCAGTCTATACTGCAGAGGCTTTTATTCCCAAGCAAGGTAAGATGAATCTCACTTTTCTCAAGTTGTTTGCAGAGCTACTTCCTTCTCGCCCGATACAGACTTGTAAATGGAATCATTTCTATGGTGCGTGAAGTGATGCCTATGAACAGACTGAATCAATTATACAGATGTTTCAACAGGTTATGGTTATTATAGTAATGTAAATGTAAGATTGTTCTTGAGAAATAATTTATTTCAGAACTCAGGTGCAGCTGATCTGTAGTACAATTGGGTACTAACGAAAATTAAAGCAAAACTCTAATAGAAAATAATTCAGTGTTATGTTAACCTTTAATTTGGCTTTCAGTCCTTACAGTTTTACTGTAAGGCACTTTCAGTGCTTTCCTGTCTCATATTTTTCAAAATACATGATTAACATACTCACTGCTTATAACAGCTGAATTTTGAGCCCATTATTCTTCAGTGTTATGGGTGCCCTTTTCTAGGCCATTTCCTTGAAAGAATTATTATGGGGCTAACTAATAGCTCTTCCAGGAGGTCATTTTTTGGACGGTACAAAAACTATAGGAATACCCAGTCTCAGAAATAGTTTCCAGAGGCATTGAATAGGTCTGAAAAAACCATCATCCCAGATAAAGTTTTTCAATAAAGCCTAAGCCAAGTTAGCAAGGTGTTGCATTAGAAAGTAATTGTTCTGTGCAGTATGAACAATCAATTTCTTCCTATTTCTTTCACTGGAACTTAATGTTAATGGCACATTGTACAATGGTGAATTCACATAACAGTATCACCACGCCTCTGGCAATTAATCACACACTTTTCCAAACATTTCAATATAACTGTAGGATAAGTTTTGGAAACTTTCTGAACATTGTCTGACAAACCATTTTGCTGACACATACGCTAACTTGCAAACCAGTCTCCCAGCTGCTGTCCCACCTGGACTGGGGAGGCAGAGCCGTGCTAGATCACTGAGTATCAGGGCTGTGCTACACATACAGCTTTGGGCAGCTCCCTGGGATGATGAGGTTGTACCACTTTCACCATGTATTATCTCTTTTGGTTTTGCAAACTGGTGTTTGGCAAGCGTGTAGGGCTAAAGTGCATTCTGCTTTTACTATCTGGGAGTTCTCTTTAAATGAGATGGGTTTAAGAGGTGTGATTTACAGCAGACTGCAATTCAATAGCCTCCATTCACTGAGTGCCACATCAGTGCCCATGATCAACAACAGCAAGCAGTGCGTACCTGTTCAAGGCTCAGCTGCCTTCAAAGCCTAAACCAATTTTTCTGATCATTCTCTCATCTAAATCAAAGGACTTCAGACTCTGAGATTAAATAGCTGGCACTCAAGTAGGTGGAGCTATACCGGTATACACAAACTAAAAAAAGCCTTGATAGAGGAACACTGCTTGCCTGAAATGTAAATGCATATATCTGGGGAAAAGCCTGGGCTCCAGTGTGTCCTCAAAAGAATTATCCTGAGGATGGATGGTCTGGAACAGGAATCTGAACATAGACTTAGGTTTTGCTTTCCCATCATCTGGTATGGGAGAGGACGTGCAGCCCTCTAGGAGGACGTTACCTCCCTGAAGGGAAGGTTTGTTGCTGTGATCCAAAACACTTCCATCTGATTCGTCCCTCCATCTCCAGTGACTGCAGATTATACAGACCAGAAATGTTACCCCGTGCAAACAAGCAAAAGATCATGTGCATGTCTTTATGTGCACAAGTTAAATCACTTCCGCTGTCACCAGGGAAGCAAAGTGCCCTGAATATTGGTGCCGTGCACATCCTCTTGGTTCAGTCTCTTTGTCAGGGTCTGGTTTATCAAAACTAAGCTTTATCATTATTTTTTTTGTATAACAAGAGGCATTATCTGGCAACTGCAGATTTCCTTTCGATGTTATTATACTGGAAGTTAGACTTCCCATATACAGTTAATGAATATCTGCTTGTATCATTGCTGATAAAACTCCTACCTTGGAAATGAAGATTTTTTGTTGTTGAACTCTGATTGTGCTGGTTAATACCGTGAAGGGTTTCCATCTATTTCCCATTCAGAGCACCTAGGCTCTGAGCAAGTGTTTTTAGGCTTAGATACTAGATATTTCTAAAAGCTTTTTGATGCATAGATTCTAGGAATAGATTCTGCTCTTTCCTGTGCTTTATCCCTATTGTAGCCTGGTTACTATTGTGTAACTCAGAGCAGAATTCGGCCTTGCAGATGGGTGTAACTGCTTTATAAATTAGAACAAGATACAATATGTAAGCATGACAAATGCTCTATTAGCAGACCAGACCAGACTTTGGTGCCAAACTTGTAATAGTTTACCATCTGGCTAGTCACCTCAGGCTTCTTTGCAGCAAATAAAAAAAAAAAAAAAGGAAAACTGAGATTATACATTTGATGCTAAGTATTGAACTGCAATATTTGCATAGAAGTTCTTGTACGGGGCTAACTGCAAGCTGACTGGCAGCTGAGGCCTTACTTTATAGAAATCAAGGTGACATTTTTGTGGTGCCTCTATTTCATGACGAGTAAGGTAAAAGAATAGGCTGCCAGCTCTGAAGTTTATTTTAAAGTCTTTTCCTTACCTACTGACCAGTGCTTCTTCTGGGAAAGGGAGGATGCCATTAGCCAAGAACAGACTTCAGAAGAGAGAGGCTTGGTCATTTAAGCACCCATTTCTGGTTGTTCACGCTTTGACTGATGTTCTGGAGGATCTTCTTGGGGAGCTCAGACCATCAGTGAAAAATAGAGCTTCTGTCCATGGATAAACTTGGTAGGGAGTTATCCTGCCTGCTGTAAAGGTGATTTCTATAGTAGATAGAAATCTACCTTTTTCTGTCACTGTTTTGTTCTTCACAGTTTGTTCAACTGGTCATAACATTCCCTTTGGTGTAAGAGAAAAAAGAGAGATCCATGAAAACTTTGAAGTGGACTTGCATTCCCTGAAAAATTGAGAACTTTTGAGAGACATGAAAGAAATACAAATAATTCTTCTGGCAAACAAGCCGACAAAACAACCCCAGCATTGCAGGTGGCCTGGCTGCAGCTCTGCATGCGCTCACCCGATACCCTGAAAGTCCAAAGAAACTGCTGAGCTCCATCCTGGCCCTACAGCAGGAGCCAGGATACTTCCAAAGGTAAGAATTGTTGTTTTCTGTAAAAGCTTTACACGTTCTTTACATAGGAAATGAAGGTTCAGCAGTTTCAGCTGTGTGTTCCAGGTTCCAGCTGCTAATACAGCGTGAGCATACAGGAGAAAGGGAAAAGGGAAAGAAGAAAGTTAGAAGAGATGTTATAAAATGTCCAGTGTAAGACTTTTTGCTGACCTTAAACTGCTCTGTGATTAAGAGAAGCCTTCTCTGGTGATGGCTGATCTGCCTAAGGAGAAATTTCTCGAAGTGAAACACAAAGTACCCTGGATGAAGGGTCTGTGTTTGGTGGCCTGCGGGTATGAGCAGCTGGCTGCTGCTGTGGCTCTGTGCAGGATCTGGCTGGACTTGATGTGTGCTGGAACAGGGCTTGAGTCTGGATGGGAGTAAATCAGAAAACACATTTCAGGCTGATTCACATGCAATTGGTGGATATACAGAATTATGTTTTCTGTCAATCTGAATGGGCTGTTACCTCCAAACAACTGCTTATGTTTTTTGGACTTAGGAGATCTTCCTGATGAGATCCAGCAGTGCAATGACTGAATCAGGCAGGTAACTCCCTCCAAGCATCCTCCTCATGTGGAGGAAGAGTTTGTCCACACAGTTAGTACAGTGCCTGAGTTCTCAAAGGCAATGAGGTACTACTATTTCCTTTACATCACTGGGGCATTACTCTGCTTTATGATGCTGTACTGACCCTTGTTCTAGTTGTGTTGGAGTTCTTTTTATATGTTTTCATTTAAAAAGTATTGAGAGCAACTTGGCAAAATGATTTGGCTAAGAGCTACAATAGCTTAATCCAGATTTTATTATACTGAGACTTCATTATACGAGTGAGTCACTATGCAGTAAGAAGTGAACCTCGAGGAGCTTGAGGTTTAGCAAATCACAAACTAATTCGGGATTTGTGAATAGTGAACCTTTTATGACTGTGACATTCACCCACTTATTTCTGCAAGAGAGGGGTGAATTAAAAACTCTGTGGCCAAAGTGAACCTTAAGGGGGAGGGAGAAAATTCTTCCCTGGAGCTATGCTGGCAGAAATGCACACTCTACACATGGCAGGTACACTGTGTTTTCAGATGAGAAGTTCTGTGTCTTGCTCCTTCATATTTCTTTTCATGTTCTGTGTGTATTTATTTTGTAATACCTACTCCTTGTTCCATTTTCATCATGCTTTTTTTTTCCTCCCTGACTTTTTATTTCTCCCCTCTTCCAGCAAAACACACACTTAATAACATTCAGGTTCATCACTTAATACCAGAGTGTTCACATGGGTTCCAAAAGACGGGAAGTGAGTTTACTCAGTCTGACATCAGAGGAAGGGCATGATGTAGGACACTGTTCCTCAGAGCAGTCAGGCATGTGGCTACAGGAATAATTGTGTGCTAGAAACTGGGCAGATACTTAAACATGTTCCCAAACCACGTGAATCACAGCCACATCTAACTAGACATATACCTGCAGTACAAGCTGTTCCAAGAGGTGCAGGATTTCATCCTTTCTTCTACAAGGGTTACACCAACACAGGGGAAGCAATGATGGTAAATCTGGGCAAGGACCGGGCAGAGAGAGCATAAGCGTGCTGTGGGAAGGCAGGAGCTGCCTTAGTGCTGGGTCTTAGAGAGACCCAATCTGCTGCAGGCCAAGCTCCATTTCAGGCTGTTCTATTACATTTGCTTTGGTCTCCTGGAGTCCTGGGACTCCCTAGGATCTGCTGCATCACTTAGTTCTTCCTGAACCACCTCCTAGTTCCTGATTCCTTCTTTATCCTTGGTGACGGGGATTAAAAGACTGGGTTATTTTCTATTGCCCATCAATCTTCCCTTCCTATGAGCTGAATAGCAGAAGGTCCCAAAGCCTGCCATTGCAAGAGCTATTTGCCAACCACTGGATTATTCTCAGGCCCTCTTTTTACTTCTGTTCAGCATTCCCACATCCTTCATGAAGTGTCATGTCAAATTCACCCAGTTCCTTTAGCCAAAAACACAAACAAACCCCAAATGGGGGTCGGGCGGGGGGACGACGCAGGGGAAGATAAAGAGAAAGAAAGGAACATTTCACTTCGACTGTCCTGAAGAGAAACAGTCTTGGTTTTGAAATTTATAGCAACAAACAGTTCACAGTGTGCCTGAATTTTATTTAAAAGAGAATGGGGTTGTTTCCCTTTTGATCAAATTAAGCATCTCACTTAGCCTACAATGTTTTCCATCATCAGTATTTTGGTTTACTACAAATAAATAAAGGAAAAGGTTACTATTTCTGACTGATTTGAAGTGATATGAAGATTTTATTATGACCTGCTAGTTAACTGAAGTGTCATGAATATGTTGCCATTCTTGTTTGGAGTCCCAGAGGAGGAGGCACTTCATAATCATAAGGAACTAAGAAAAAATCCCTTTTATTTCAGTCAACTGCCAAAGCAGCCTGACATTCCTACCCATACAGACAACATGTCTTTAAGTTTACAGAGAATATTTTTTGTTTTCTATGTCGCTACCAAATCACCTTCCATTTTTGTTTTTCACCATTTTATCTATCTTAGTTCAGTAACTATCCTGGCTGAGAACTGTTTACATTAGTGCCAATAGTCATATGAATTTCACATAATACAGAATAATTCAAGAAACACTTTCAAGTTTCCACATGAGGAAGAAAGCCATAGGGCACTGGTCAGTCATATGTTTTGGTAGTTTCTTTATTTTTAGAAACTCCCATAAGTCAACCTATTAATAAACAGAGGGTAGACTGACATAGCTTCTTTTTTATTTCCACACGACCCCCGCTACCCACCACTCCCCCCCCCAATTTTTTATCACTGTGGGATTCACGTACCACATTTTCCCCTCAGGGGGAGAGAACACTGAAGTTTGGTGCAGCCTTTTCTGAAAAGTTTTCCTTCTCAAGTCCTCATTATAAGAGATAGCTTTGCCCTCCTCACATACTGTCCAGATCTTTGAGGATGCCCATGCCAGGTCTGTGTGAGGATGGGTTGTTCTTTACAGTGCAGTTACTAGAGTTTTGTCTCACCTATTTGTAAGTGCTCCAATCAGTAGGAACTTGTGCTGATTTCTTTTGGTGGTTACTTGCAATATCCACAGCAGAATCTTCTTGCTTTTGCAGGTGATGGGTATTTTAGGACCTTCTTTTGCATCCTTGGGTAAAGAGTTCTCAGTAGCTAATGCAACTTAATGATATAAAAAGGTCTCCAAGTGTAACTGCAGTTACTTAGGTTCAATAACTACTGTCTGTGCCAATAGTTGAACATATGCTCAAGTATTTTGCTGCTCTGTGGGCTAACTCTGGATGGATTTATTGTTGGTAATGTGAGAAAGGCAATATAAGTGGGAGGTAAAGTTACCAGCTGGAATTCTTCATTTGTGATTTTCTTCTTCCAGGTCATGATTAAAAAGTGTTAAGTATTATGCAAAAATTCAGAAGCTATTTGAATTTATAGGGTGACAGAATAAATAGCTCCATCATTCTCTTTCTCCCTCCCAAACCTCAGCTCCAGACAATGAAAATATCTACACAGAGCAATATATTTCTGGGAAATCTCATATGGTATTACAAGGATAGTAAAGGAAAGATGTAAATGGTGCAGAGTGAAATACTCTAGAAAAAAGCATATGGTCTGCATTGACTTCTTAGTACCACTAACCCTGTATTTTAAATGACACTAGCTAGAATTTTTCTTTCCTATCCTTTAGTAGCTCTGATCTTCATATTATTTATTGCCCCAAAAAAAAGTTAATTTTACCTTTTTTTTTTTTTAATAAATAAAAGATTTTATTTGGCTCTGGAGCAAATGTTTTACTGAGAGGCTAATGTAGCTGTAATACATGTATTGCTTTGAGTATACTGCTGTCATTTTTTCAAAGATATGCCTGCCATATCTTTTTTACCAGATCTATTTTGCTGATTATTGCTCAAAAGTCTGTTGTTTTCCAGATGTAATTTGGAATATATTCCAGTAATTTATTTTTCTTAATATTTGTTCCATTGCTGTTAGACACAGTAGTCAGACTTGTGAGGGGGTAATTTCTGGGACCATTGAATTTCTTATTAATTGCTATTCACTGTTGTTGTTATTATTATTAAAGCATTTAAAAGCCCCACCACGATCAGGGCCTATTGTACAGAGCACAATGTGTACATTTAAGAGGAGACAAGACTAAGCAGCCCAGTATAATAATACAAACTCCCCTTTTATTGAAAGTCAGTATTTTGATTTCCTCTAGCACAGTAGTTCCCCCAGTCCCTCACAATGAAGAAAGAATTTTTGGCATGGCAAATTCATTGAGTAACTCCTTTGATACACTAGCATGGACATCACGCAGCTAATAGAATGTACTTGTAACTGACATTTGCATGTCCCTCTCACATTCTTTCGCAACAGTTTTTACTGATTGGTGAGCATATAAACGTTTTTTCTTAATGTTTATAATTAGATGTGAATGTTAGAAAGGTGATAAACACCTTTTTGGAGGGTTTCTAAACACAGACCTAGCTCCTCAGCTGTTGGTAAGTATATTTTCTGCAGTATGTCTTTACCTTGCGTAAGTTTTTTGTCTGTTAGCTTCAACAGCATAGTGAGGTGGTGAGTGAGGAGCTTGAAATGGAGGGCATTGAAGGAGAACGTAGTTGTCCTAGTTGTAAGCCACAGGATGATGATAAATCTATGGTAAATCTGCCAAATAAGTGGCAGTGAAACACAAAAGTTAGCTCTGGGTGAGCTTTGTTTCTGCCAAGCCCAATGCATGGTTGTTTAGGGTTGTATACATTACAGCTGTTTGTGATCTGCAGGGCAGATAGATACACCCTTTGTCTCTATCATTTCTCTGTAATTTTGCCTTTGTTTTTGCCACTTCCATAGGCTGCTTGTGTCACCTGCCTGAGGAACATCTCCAGGTGACCCCAGCTGAGACCTAAGCTGGGCTTCAAGTTGCTTCACTGTAACCATCAGTGCCTTAATTTAGAGCTAGAACCTTGGAATCCCAAGGTGGAGACCCTTGGAGTAAAGAAGCTGCTGTCTCTTAAAGTCACATTTTGAAGCTATAAACCACTTTAATATGGAGAGGAAGGAGCTCTGGACCTTGATGATGGGAGATGCCAGTTTGCCCGCTCTTGACATGAACACCAAGTGGACAACTTAGCTTTGCTGCCAGCCCAGAGAGCTTCACACTCACTCCTTTTGATTGGTGGTGTTTTAGCTCTATCAGTGGTGCCCAACCTTTTCAGCTGGCAGGCCACAATAACCCTAACCTACTCAATAAGCCGTTGTTTGCTATAACCAGAACAATTCTGAATACTCATGCACAACTCCTGGGTAGCTCATGCATTACTCAGCCCATGCATCTGAGCAAGTCCATGTGTCCTGAGCAGCACCTAGGAAAGCAGGAAGCTGTGAGCATGTGGGGCTGCCTGCAGTAGCAGCTTTCTGCTGGAGCAGACTGCAAGAAATATTGCCATGGCAGAAGCCTGTGTTGGTTTCCCTCTTTCTCCTGAGAGCTTCTTGGGTTCAGGACCCTGGTACGTTGCGAGCCAGATGAGTTTCTCTGGCAGTGGTGGTAACTCAAGATGATTCTTAGAGGCTCTGTGCCCCATGTCCCTAGGGGGATGATGGGAATGGCTAGCAAATATCCCAGAAAGGAGCCATTTGAATCTCCCAGGAGCCTGCCACAAATGTACTATCTGCTCTGGTGGGCTATAGATCTTCATATTCCTGTACCAATACCCCTGGTTGCCATGGATTTTAAACCTGGAATGCCAACAATGGGAGCGAAAAGATCTCCTCCTGGATAAATCTGGTATGTGCTGATTATTGCTTGGCTATGTAACTGCTAATGGGACTATCATCAGAAGCTAATGGCTGTTTTGGTCTTTCATTTCTGAGGCAATTTCCTTGGAGGCAATGTAGTAAGCTTCTTCAATAAAGTGTCTCCAACTCTGCTCATGCGGTTTAACCCAACATCAGACTTGTTCTGGCATGGCAGCTAAAGAGTCTTTGAAAAATCTCTTGACTTGAAATCAAGCCCAGTAACTATATTATCCGTATTAAACAAGATGGAAGATGTATGGGTCTTCTCAGGTTTCTTTGTGTGAAAGGAACCCAGTACTAAGAGCTTGTTGTGGTCCAAAGAATGCATTTTCCACGTTTGTAAAACTCACAGAAGAGGTGGTGCCATCATGTAGGAGCACAAGTTTTGTTCCCCACTTCTCAGCAGTGGTTTCGTATCCATAGTTGTCTGTTCCTACCACATAACTTGCTATGTTATCTGCTAATGACCCACGTGTTTCATTTTTCTAACATGGAACCCAAGGATACCAGCATTATTTCTTACAAAAAGGATGAAACTAAGTTAGGCCTGTATTAAAAACTAAGATAGGCCACTTCACTATGCTGTTGTCAGGACTGTAACCAAACTGGCTGAATTGCAGGGCTAAGAAAGACTGCTGTGCCTTATTGAGCCAAGGTGGGTGGTAGCTTGCTTGCATTTTCAGAGAGTCTGGATGAGATGCTCACTTTGGTGAAAGAGCCGTGAACAGAATCACAGTGCCCATGAGCAGCAGAGTTAACTCCCAGCTAGCAAAGGTCAAAACAACAGCAGGGAATATTAGAACTATAAGTAAGTGAAAGGGTATTACTCTGTTTACGTCAGGATCTGGAAACATTGATCACAGGGGAATATCTACATGTAACTTCTGAAAGGGGACTTTCTTTCTCCTGTTTTGCTCCCAACATGATCTGTGAGCATTCAGGTATCATCCATGAAAGTGGGGTCTGCTCCCAGGGTTCTCTCTTGCGTTTTCCAAGAGCTGTTGTTGGCTAATAGCTTTTTTTAGGAAATGTGCCTTACAGCTTGGGATCCTTTCAGCTGACCCTCTCTGGGCAGTGGGTATTTTTGCTTATAGGAGATCTGGAAATGTGTTCAAGTGTATGTTCCTTATTTTGTAGTACACTGCTCAGTGCCAAATGCTGCATGCTTTACTTGTCTCCAGCTGTTACATGTTGCTCTGTAAGGGTTTGGACTAACATTAGTTTTTAATTCTGCCTCATTTTTGCTCTTTCTCCTTTTTTAAAAACGTATTTTAACCTGGAAACACAACAAAATGGTTGGAAGTATTCTAGACCTTTTTAAATTTAGTTACTCTGTCTCTACACATAGTTCTTAATACAAAAGATTTTGAAATAATTGGTGATTAAATCAAAAGCTTATTTATACATTTAGCCATCTTGGCTAGACATTGGCAGCAGCAGCCTGACAAATATTACAGAGATATCATCTTCCTACTAAAATAAACTGAAATTGTTATAGAATCAAATAATGAAATTGTAGCTTACTTTGTTGACATGCATCCCACTCTGGCTTACTATTCATCTACTCTTTGACTGGCTTTGTACTTTCAATGGTTTATAACCTTTCTTCTCCTTCCTCAGATTACCTGCCATTTTCCAGGACACTAAAAGACGCTGAAAACTGTAATGATTTTTTTGTGTTCTGTTGGTTTTGGTTTGGGGTTTTTTGTTGGTTTTGTTGTGGGTTTTTGTTTTTTGGGTTTTTTGGGGGGGCTTTTTGTTTGTTTGTTTTTGTTCAGGTTTTTGGGTGGATTTTTTTTTTTTATGTTTTTAAACTTCCCTGACTGTAGCTAAAGAGTTCAGAGCAGTTCTCTTTTCTCCAGGATGCTATAACCCTCTTTGACTGAAGTTTTTACAGGTAACTCAGCCCAAGGTACAGAAACACAGACAAGTTAATAGCTTAATGTGTGGAACAATTCCTCAAGCACTGCCCATGTGCACTTTCTTACCCTGTGATGAGTTGGCTTGTTTTCCTTGCCTCCCAGTAGAGACGGGGGCAGCTAACCTGTATTATCTGTGGGAAAGGCTCAGTGTGTGTCCAAGCCCTGATCAGAGAGCAGCTGACTAGCCTAAAATGCACTTTAAATGCAGTGTAAACCCTAGTTTATATTGTGGTAACTATTGCTGTTCATGTCTCCCTAGGTGTTTTTGGGGCTGTGCTTTTCCCTGGTTCCTGCTCCTTGTCCCCATGCAGTGCTCATTTGGCTGGGATTTGTTCTTGGCCAGTAGTGGAGATCTGCTGCTGGGCTGAGACTTCCCTCCTCCCACCTACTCTCCTTTTCACCAGCACCTCATCTGTGTTGACATCCTCAGCCTCTTCTGTTTCTCCTGTGTCCCAGGCAGCTGACTTTCCTTGGTTTTCTTCCCACTCAGACCACTGGCTGCCTTCCTTGCCCTCCCTGCACTGCAGTGCTATAGTGTTTGCTCTCCCCTGCTCCTTGCCCAGGAGAGGTGGTGGTCTCTGAGGGAGCACTGTGGATGTCCTAGCACATCCTGGACCCCCTGCAGTGCCACTTCATCTTAACGCCTTACAGCTGTGCTGCTGTAGGCTCAGGAAAATCCATACATCACTCCATCTTACTCCTCTGTTCAACAGCTGTTTTCTAACTGAGAAGCAACAGCTTTCTCTGTCTGTACACCCACTGAATTAGCAATAACTTTTATAGTTTTGCTGCTTTTGCTCTTAACAGAGAAGTGTTAAGCGTCTGTGTATTCCTACTGGGCTACTGGCCACCCTTTCAATTTCTAGTGCAATTTTTGTTCTGACATTCAGAGCTGCTCATTGTAAAAACAGACCAGGTATGTTGCAAGCTTTGGGGTAGCATTAAATCTTATTGTCATTTTTAGGGTGTTCCAGCCTTTGCTAATAGAGTTATTGTTTCTTTCCACTGCAAGTGATTCTTTCTAGTCTGACTCTGCCAGTTGCCAGTCAGCCCTGTGCAACTCTCTAGCCTAGGCAGGGATTTGTTAGGTGTTCTCTGCAAAAGACTGAGAGAGAAGCAGGAATAGGGGTGACAAGAGGGACATGCAGGGTGGAAGGGACAAACAGGAGAACCTGAAGTAGGTGGGTGGCAGGGAAGCTGCAGTTGTCTTGCGCGGGAGAGGAAGTATTTCCTTTGTTCATCTGTGCTGCCTGTTGGTATTTCGGACATGTCAGTGGATGTCTTCTCATGGTATGTGGGCCTACATGTGGCAGAGAGTGTGAGGGGGCAGCTGACCTTTGAAATCAAGATCAGCTACTGAAGGAAAAACAAGACCACTGTACTATCTGTTAATGTGGACATAGAACCATATTGGCCAACCCAGCCTTAGAGCTCCTTGAGACTGTCAGGTGGTTCTGAGGCTTTCTTCTGCTGTCTTTGAGTGTATGGCTAGTATTACAGGATTGGAAAGACCATAGAGAATGGCTAGAATAACCCTGGTTTGTATAAGAAAATCCTAGGCAGTTTATGAACCTTTCAGCAATGAGAAGGCCTGTTCAAAATCTTTCAAGAAGAAAAGATGATTTCAAAAGCCTTGAGGTAACTCTTGGCTGGGTGATCTGTGGAGATCATGACATGTCCAGATGGCCATGATGCCCACCCCATTTCCCAGCCTGTTGACCAGAGACATAAGGATAGGAAGGGTTTAAATAAAAGAGGGTCAGGTTGTGTCAGCAAAAGGGGGACTCCCTCTTCCATGTCCCAGATAAGTTTGAAGCTCTAAGGACTTCAAAAGTGGTATTGGCTGACTACCTTGCTGTAGAGCTTTCGTAAGACTGTAGGTGGGATTGGGCATCTCTGGTGAGTCACCTTGCAAAATCAACAGAAGAAATGATCTATTGATGTACTGCTTTTAGCACTGTCCACTTCCCACTGTCCTATCCATTGTACAGGGAGCTTGTGGCAAACAAGTGGCCTCAGGCAGGTACCTCATATCCAAGTGGGCTGAGACAAACTGTTCCCAAAACTCCTGTGGAGGAGCTGCTGGGATGCTTCAGCTGCGCCCACTAGAAGAGGCTGGATGAAGCAGCACTAAGTTTTCACTTGCCAGCTAGCTTGTGAATCATTTATAGCCTCGTTTCATTTGTGTATTAGCTGGTTGTTTAGCTGGGCTGGCAGATGAGCAGGAAATAACTGAGTAGAGATACTCTCTTATGCACAAAATATTTGTCCATCTTTCTCAATCTGACATGGCACAGAGGATGACAAGCTCTGTCATACCTCACCTAATGCTGTTCATCCTTAAGTGGCAAAGAGATATTCCTGCTTATCCTGCTATGCAAAATCTCTCACAGGAGATAAATGTGGGCTCTTATCAGCAGGGTGTACAATGAAAAATGGATATTGCTTGCAGTAAGCTAATATTTTTATTCTTTTGCTTAAATTTCTTGTACTTTAGATGCGTATGTGTTAAGGAGATGCATATTGAGAATTTCAGTGATGTTGAATATGCCCAGTTGCCACTAACTATGCATGAATGTGGGTATCTCATGCTTTTAAAGTTCAGGCCTTAAAGGAGCAGGTATGTAAACAAATGCATGCGTTGATAAACAGTGAAAAAGTAGTATGTGAAAAGTGGCTTAATTTCTGCTCTCAAGATCTGTATGCAGTGGAAGCGTTGGCCTCTCTAAAAGTGTTGGTACCTGGAAATCTCATGCAAGAGATCAACTGGGTCACTTTCCTGATCTCTCCTATTCCAAGATTAGATGCACTGGACTGTTGCAGTGCAGGTGGATGTGATAAATTTGTGCATCACTCTGACTAATTCTTCAGCCAGAAGGATGAAGGGACTTAGCATTTTAAACATGAGTCACCCAGATACAGCAATGTGCAGAATCAACTTCCTGCTAGAAAACAAGCATGGAAACCATAGATCTACAAGATGTCATTTTTGCCAGTTCTAATGGCTGTACTTTTCCAGTACCTGGTGTTTTAATATTATTGCAATTATTCCAGTGTTTTTTGGATGTTTGAAAGATGGTAGATTTCCAATATATTGAAGTAATTCTTATATTACTGAAATTCAGTGAATTGAGCTCCTACCTTTAGAAACAAAACCAAAACCCCCTTGGTTCCATCTAGTTCTTCCTAATCCAAGTTAATCTAATGGAAGTCACACAGTGAACATGTTGTAAGAATATCCCCTAATACTCCCCATGTGTCAGGATGAGGGAGGAGAAAGCATTTAACTGACCCAGGCTTGCATTGAGACAGCTCTTAAAGAACCAAGGTTGTAGTCAGGTATCATGAAATCAGAAGTCAGTTTGCTTCCCATTGCAGTGATTAGGACTGGACTGGAAGATTCCTCCCACAGTTGCTTTCAGGGTTGTTTGGCCCATGGACAAGACCTGTGTGATCCAAAGCCTGATGGTTGCCTTACTGGCACATAGGAAATTTTGTTTCAAGTTCCTGCCTTGCCCAAAGCAGACTTAACATTATTTCATTCCAAACCTTTACTGTGTTTCAATCTGGGTGACTTGAATTTAGGACTCCACATGCCAAATGCAGTATCACAACCATCAGGGTATGGATCATTTGTCTTGAAATGGAAATAATTCCATTAAAACCATAGCAAAGCAACCTACCTAGATGAAATTGTGTTCATTGATGAAGGCAATTTCTTAAATGAAATTACTTTCTTGAGAACAGACCCATTCTGGACCTGGTGCTAGCTGAAATACAAACGCACTTTGGTCATGCCCTTTGCCCTTCTGGAAGCTGAGAAGAGTCAGTGAAGACCCAGGTGGGAAGAGCTTTTGACCCCTGAGATCATCCATGGCCCAGGACAATTTCTAAGAGAAGAAGCACCAAGCAGGTGCAAGTCAAGTGATCATCTCTCCCTTGGTCCAGTGCATTGACACAGTCCTTCCTTTGTGCAAAGGAACAGGTCACCTCACCTTTTATGGCTGTGAAGACTGGCCAACCTGCTATAGTGAAGTGGCAGATAGAGCAATCTGAAGCCAAGCTATTTTGTGATGAAATTCATTAGTATGAGTTGTCCGTCCTAAGAATAAATCATCTCTGGATAGGTCCTGAAGTCCTCTCAGTCTGTTTTTGTTCACCTTTTAGTGAGGCAAAACTGCTATTGAAGCCAAGATATTTTTTTTTCTCTCAGTCAAAAACAGCAATGATGTCAGGATTTGACCTGGTAAAATAATGATAATTCTCTGCATTTTATAAGCTCTGTTTATATGATGATCTCAATCTATTTAAAAGATGTTAATCAGGCTTCAGTACCTGTGTGTGAGCTGGATGGCAAGTGAATGTTTTCACAAGCTAAGGCAGAAGAAAGTTAGGAGCTGCATCAGTGGTCTTCTTGTATGCTGACGACCTTTCAGTCATTTTTGCCAATGGTCTATTGGCTTCAGTTGACTCTCCTCAATACTGATGAGCCAAGGAAGAAAATATGAAGAGGTGTGTATATATATTACATTATATTTATATACAAAATGGTGGCTCAGCACATCCATGTGCAGGCGGGTTTTAGAGAAAAATGTAGTGATTCAAAAGGCCAATTTTAACTTTGCTAAAGCAGCTAAATGATGCCCTTGCCCTACATTAAACTATGCTGCGATCAAAGAGGGCAAATGCCAAGTACTCGTGGTTTTACAGCTTTCAAATAAATACTGCTCAACCTCATAAAAAAGAGCACGAGAACAGTGAGTGGATTTTTCCTTTTTTTTGTTTGTTTATTTATTTCCAATATGCTTTACAGGTAAAGGGGGTATTGCTGCTGCTCCTTCTCAGGGTGTCTACAGAGCATTCAGCTGTGAATGCTGATTGACCTCAAATCCAGTTAATTTAGTTTGGCATGCTTGATCTCAAAACGTTTTATGGGCTGGCAGATGGAGCACCCTGGCAGATCCGCCGTGGAGCTGCAAAGTTCCATACCCAGCTGAAACTTTTTTTAATTCAACACTGTCATTTTTAAATAACAGTGCAATTGCAAAACAAATTGGCAGGTACTTATGAACTGAATACTGCCTGGGGCTCTGTCTTTTCATTTTGCTGACCAATGCGCCTGGTCTTCAATTTAGAAAAGCACCCAGTAGTTAAAAAGCACTAGTGAAACCTTGTAATGCAGAGTTAACCTCACTGCTCATGGAGAGGGAGATGCTTGCTTTGACTTCTTGATCCTTACAAGCTACTTAGCTTCGTGGAGGGCAACGTTTAAAAATGAAAGTGCTCCAAACTGTCTATTACAGCAACCACCTGAGCTTGAACCTTTTTTCCAAGGTTTAAGCATTCTGCCCCATATCCTGTGGCAGGATGGTCCTGTGTGAAGCTTCAAGGGATTTTTGAATATTAAACTGGAAGTCCCTGTTGGGTCACTGACTCTCAGTGCTCTGCTATCTTGAGCAACCACCTCACATGTTCTCTTTCCTGGACAGTAGATTGCATCAGATACATGTGGGCCATCTCTTATAAATCAATATAGCTCTGTTGAAGCTGATCTGTGAAGCTCCAGCTTTTGCTGTGTGGCTTTTTAAAAGTCCTTGCTGCTACACCTATACATCTGGATTGGTGTTTCCCTGAGCATAGTAACCAGAGGCTGAACAGGATCTTTAAAAAAAGTAGAGGCATTCAAGTTATCTATCTCACAAAGTCCTACATCAGCACTACATGAAGCCCTTAGGTTGTCCGTCTTCTATTGGTCAGTCTAAGAATTAATCGGTTTATCTGCCTGTAAGCCAAGGTGATATGTAGTGATATGGCCAAAAAGCCAAAAATAAAGTGCTGTGTTTGGAATGTTACCCCACACGGGCTTTGATGAACCAATGGAGGATGCAGTTTTCATAGGCTGAAGTCTTCTGCTGGTTGTCTTGTAGCATAGACAGAACTCAGAAAGCCCAATACTAGCATCTTTGAAGATGTTTCAGTTGCCATGAACCAGGATGGTCCAGGTGTGGATCTACCAGAAGAAGGAGCATCTCAAAACAGTGTAATTCTCCAGCCAGTAGCCCTTAAGGTCACGTGTCATATGGTGTGGGCCTGAACTGTGCTGTGTTTAACGGGCATCCTCTGCTCACACAATTTACTCTGCAGTGCAGCCACAGAACAGAGGGTGCCTTGCAAACTCCGTGAACATCTCCAGTCACGGGACTTTGTGAGTTATACCACCGAGAGGTGATGTTGAGCTGTGGGGACAACAGGACTGTATCTATACGTTATGAGTTTCCACTTGCCTGTGAGTGTTCCAGATCTTAGAAGTCACTGTGGCCATGATAAATCCTGTTGTGGGTGCTTGAGGATGGTGTATTTTACTGCTTAGGTGATGCTGTCACTTCCTTAAAGGAGATCTGCACAGGACATTTACCAAGACCTGTACTTGCTGTTTAACACTGAAGTAAAAACTGTTGTAGTCTTTGGGCTACAAGTGATCTATTTCTGAACATTGTCTGGAAATGAGTCTGCCACTCTGCTCAGTGGAGATGGGGGCACAAGGAAATCTTCCTCAAAAAGAGTTTCACATAAAGCACTGGACAGAAGAGGCAAGGATAACGCGAAGGACTCTCCTTGCCTCTTTTCTATCAGCTAAGGACACCGTTTAGAAAATGGCTTGAGAGGTCCCTTTTCCCAATTCACAGCGTATCTATAAGCAGCAAAGAACTTAGTCAGAATACTTCAGCTGGTAGTCTGGTAGGATAGACAAGACAACCCAGGAAGCCCAAAGGAATCTCCAGAGGGTTTGAAAGTCCCCAGTACTTGCTGCTGGTATCTATATTTATTCCTAAAACTATATGGGATAAGATACCTTCCCTATTCCAAAATAACCCCATTGTGTATTCATCTTGAGCAAACGTATTTTCAAGAGTACTGATTTTTCAGAAGGCCTTTGTTCACTCTAAAAGTCAATTGCATTTAAAGAATAAGAGAGTCAGGCAGACTCGATAGCCTCTGTAGCCATGAGAAAAGGAACTCAACTTGAAAGGAAACATACAGTTTCCTGGCGTAAAAATATACGTGAATAGGAGATATAACAAAAAAAAAGCTAGTCGTTGTCATTCAGCAGGACAGAAGCGTTTGTGAGAATATTTGTGCAAGAACTTTATGGCTAGACATGTAGAATGCTGAGGTTTTGGTCACCTGGTGTGTACTTGTCATTTTGCCAGCACTGAAAGAAATGTCTGGATATACTTCTTCACTAATTCAGTTATGTTGTTCCTTGTAATCATGAAAGTTCATGCAGTGTGTTATGACTCTAAGAAAAGTTAAGGAACCCATTGCTTTTTAAGGCAAAATCTTTTGTTTCATGGCTTTCTCAGAAATGTGAATCATCTAGCACTGGGTGATTTTTTTGGTCAGTTGTCTCTGCACATTGACCAGTTCAGCTGATTTATGGCCACATGAAGTCTTCTTGAAATTTCTGGCTAAGTGCCATAAAAGTTCTAAAACAATCTTCGAGGTTTTGAGTCCCTCTCCTTCTCCTCTAGGGAAGGGAAGCTTGTATAAATGCGGTTATTCTGGGAATGCCTATGGCTTCAATTTCTCTCTCAAGGGGCTATAGATGTCTTCCAAACCTAGTATTGAGAATAAGAGCCATAGGCATATCTCAGAAAAGAAGATACAGCTTGGGAGGCTAGTCTGCGTTTTCTCTTTCCAAAGCTTTTAGAAGGAGAAGATATGAAGCTGTCTGGAAATCTGTCACCTGGACACTGTCTTTCCTTTACAGGAATCTTTCTTCCAAATGAAATATTAGAAGCTAGTGAATTCATTCCAGTGTACCCACACTGAGTGGGTGGAAGAGGTATGTGAAAATTAAATGTGTTATTTGGAAGCTTCTCTGGATGCTTCTCGCTTTCCTGGGGGGAGGAAGGACCTAGAACTGTTTGGTCCTACCATTTTTTATTTATTTTTTTTTTCCCTTAATTGGCCTCAGAAAGATATATCAACATTTCTGTCCAAGCACTGTGCTAACACGTATCCAAAACCAGCTCTGTTCTGAGGGCAGGCTGGTACTTGCTGGCAGGTAGGATATGGAAACGTTCCATAGCTCTCAGTTTTAGGCTCTATTCACACTACTTTAGTATTCCCTTTTGTGCATCTTACATGTCAGGCATATCAGCACACACCAAAATTATTATTATTATTTTTTTTGCAAGTATGTCCCTCAAAAACCAGATACCACACACACTCATCGTTTTCCCCATCTGACAGTGTGAAGCTCTTCAGAAAGCCCAGCTTTGGAGCCAGGTGGTTCTCTTGCCCTGCCTTATCAGGCAGTGAAACCATTGCTTCAGTTTGCTTTGAGAAGAGCCTAAGTGGCCTTGTGGCTGCTCCCCTAACAGGCTCAAACCACCTCATACTGTGAGGAACTCTTTCTTTGTTGATGTTCTGAGTGTGACACCAAGTGACGCGCTGAAGAAGAGTGAGACTACTTGTGCTTTTGAGAGCATTACTCCAAAGGTTAATCAGTTTGCTGATCTGGGGCTTTAGTCATAATGTGGGGACATTGACTATCAGGTAAACAAGGGATCAGATTGCTCTAATGGAATATAATTTATGAACTGGAGAGCTTGGCTGCAGATGAAGAAAGTGAGAAACGTAAGAGTAACAAATACCCATGCTGTTGTTACTGAGGTTGACATGCTTAGCTATATATTGGGTCAGTGGTTCCGTCCTGGACCAGTCATGCAGAAGGAACTAAGGCACTAGGTAGATGGAGGTATTAGCCTCCTGCAGTCTTCATGCTGAAGAAAATTTTACAGCCTGTGCTCTGCAGGGTAAATGATCATGATTTTCTCTTCCATTCTTAAAATCCAAGGCACTGACCTTCTCAAATACATGACTTATCTATTGCCAGGAAGGTGAAAGTCCAGCTATTAATGACTTGCTTCATTGTATACAGCCTTCAAAGCCAGACCTCTGCAATCAGCTCAGCTGAACGCTTTGGATGTCTTCCCATCACTCGATCCTAATCATGGTTCTGCAGCTGGTCTAGCTTTCTGTTTGGGACAATATGTTAAAAATTTATCGTTGCACTTTTTTTTTTTCTTTTAATTGACTTCTTCTTCCTCTCTGAGTTAAATGAATGCTTTATAGGATGAGAAGTGAACAATGTTAATGGAATGAATTGTGCAGGAGAGCCACAGGCACGGCTCGTATTCAGGAGAAAGCAGAAGTATCCAGCTGTATCCTGCTGGCTTACTTTGATGTCTTTGGCTAGAGGAGTGATGTGTGATTCAGACCACCTACTCTCCAGGCTCTGGCTCCCTAGGTGGTCAAAGGGGAGAAGAAATCATGAACCCAGCACACCCCACCTGTAGGGTGCCTCATGCATCCTTCTTCACTGACTACACAGGCAGCAGGCATTTGGCAGGCCTGGGCACTAGCTGGTTTTACGTGTTTGTCACTTTCTTGATCTTAAACGCTGTAGTATGGGCCTGTGTCCGCCTGAGGTACCGTAGGATGCAGTTTGAGTGCACCTTGCCAGGAGCACGCTGTATTGGTGTTTGCCTTGCCATTTCTCAATTTTGTCAAGGACAAACTCTACCTGGTCTCAAGGGACCATTTCTGGAGGTAAATGTGTCTGAGGTAAACCCAGGCAGCACTTCAACTGCCCACACGCTTTTTTGGTTTTGTTTGTTTGCTTGCTTTTCCCATGCTTTGTTTTAAACTCACCTTGTTTGGTTTTTTGTTTGTCTTTTTTTCAATTGGGAAAGGCATCAGGAGGCATGAGGAGACTGAGAAAGCACTTTGGAGGTGATCCTTACACTTTATTCTTCAGCCTCTGGAAGCAATGAGGACTTAGATCTCCATTGTAAGCATCTCTGTGCACTTGCAGGTGAAGTGAGCGGCAGAGAAGACTGCTACAGCAACTGTGGGCGTGAAGGAAACCTGCAGTTAAAGGCGGCTTATCTGTTAGGGCTTGCCCAGCTGCTGGTTATCATCCATGTTGCATCTGGCTTTTCACAGTACATCTGTTTAGCATAAATAATACTTTTTTGAGTCCTATGGTACATCCAAACAATGAACAGAATCAAAAAGAGAAACTGTAAATAAATTTTACAATGTCAGTAAGACCATTCACATAAAGGGAAACTATTTTGAGTGAATGCCAGTTCTTAATAAATTGCTATTATTCTGGCGTTTTTACAAAGACCACAAGGAAAAAAAGAAGAAAAAACCCAGAAACGATTGAAAGATGGAAACACTGAATGTCACTGCTCAATCACTCCTTTTAATAATAAATGCTTCTAGGCTGTTCTCCTAGCAAATGAGGTGCCAAGATTAGTTTTTCTTTTTTCTTTGGGTGTCTATCTGAAAGCCAGTGGCATAAAAAAAGACCATGAGTCAGCTGGCTGAGCTCCCTTTCCTGAATGCTCCCTGGGCAGCTGTGCTTCAACCCATATTACCAGCCCTGGGTCTGAGCAAGCTTTCTGGCACTGTGGGGCTCACCCGTCCAGCCCAGCACTCAGCAGAGGTGCCCCCTCTGACTCCAAAACCACAGACTCTGCCCTCAGAAGGAGGAAACCCCTGCTGCCTTTGTCTAGCTGATGTGCCATGCTAAGGACCAGCAACGCTTCGTAAGACAGCAGGTTTTGCTAAGGACTTTGCCTACAGTCTTAATTCGCAGTTACTGACACCTTGTGATTTCTCAGAAATGGGACCTTATGGTCCAGTTTACCAAGAACTCTGCTCAACAATCCAAATCACCAGGAGATAAAACTCACCCTTTCTCAAACATTATCTCCTGGCTTCTCCTGGTTTACCTCTCTAGGACCAAATGGACTTTGCAAGGAAATTTCTAAATCTCTGTATCCGTGCAGCTGCGTGGCAAGCCATAATTGTGGGCCGCACACTGCACAGTGAGAGTAGTCTTTTCCCACAGAGTTCCTGTTGCTGAGCATCATGGGGATAAGAGATTCACATTTCAGGGGTCCCAGAAAATCTTTTATTGATAAGGCTATTTTATCTGTGTCTATTTTACAGCCTCTGTGTGTTTCCCTCAGTTAATTCCTGGATGCAGGGATTCTGGGAAGCTGCAGTCTTTGTCTGGTATCTCCACACCTAGAGGAGCCTTCTGTTGATAGAAAGCCCCTGGCACCACAGGAGCAGGGTACGTAATGTGTGGCTGTCCTGGAAATCTTACATTAGCAATATGGATGCCCCATCTGGTTTTGGAAAACCAAGAGTTAGGCTTACCATGACACATGCTGATTAAAGGTCATGGCCCAACAGGCAGGCACAAATAGGTGTGTATTGGAAATAATGACAGAGGAGGGGGCTCTCAAGCCACAACATTGCCATCATTTCCCTTCCAAGGTTTACGAACCTTGCAGATACAATAGTCACAACAGGTATCGCTTCCTTGTCGGGCAGGATTTCCTGGGCAACATGGCCATGCTCCTGCACGGTGGTGCAGATCGCACTAAGGTCTGGGGAGATTCGGTAACTACAGACGAGAAGTTGGGCTGTATTCCAGTGACATAGGCACTGGTAGCTTGGGACAATGCAGGGAGGACCTTGCCATGCCATCCTCTCTGACATGGCATCTGGAGTTGCACCCAGAAAGTCTGGGGTTTGTGCAGAAAAGGCCCGTTTGCCAGCAGTGAGAAGGCTCGTCCTCCAGGATCATGAGGAAGCCAACTCTCCCAGACATGGTCTGCTGTACCCACCACAGTCTGCCAGCCAAGAAAGTGGGCCTGGGGCTTGAACAAGCTCTTTTGACTTTTTGCACACCCTAGAGGTGCTTTCATAATGAAACAAGGCCAGAACCCAGTGAGCCAAAGGGAATTAGAGATGTTGTATGTGCTCACATGCTTGCTTCATGGTGCAATTCTAATGAGTAATTGATTGCTAATTGTATGTGCTGCTTTGTGGTGAAACATCATGGTACTTTGATATTGACCAAGAACTGAAAGTTTCTGTTGTTCTTATTTTTTAAAAACTTTTGGCTTGCTGATCTGTATGAGGTATTTTGTGCCTGATTAATTTAATGTATTGTCTTGTGTGAGTGTTGATTTACTTGCTGAATTCAAGATCGATTTTAATGAAGCTCTTAGTGCATGCTGGTTTGGGGACACAGGGTGCCATGTTATTGGTTTGTCTAGATTGCTCACTGTTTTGTTAGACTTCAATAAGAAAACTTCTGGCATAGAGACAGCTTCCCACTTCCCTACAATTGAGTAGACAACAACAGAGCTTAAACAGACAACAAACTTTATTAAACTCATACGTACATACATGACAAGTAGAAACTTTAGAGCAGGCTAGTCTGACCTACAGGCCAACAGCAACAGAAAATATATTCTTTTTTAACTCTCAAACCAGGTGCAATCCAGGAAACAGCAACTGCAGCTGAAGTGCCAAGCTATACATTAAAAGGGAAAATAAAATGCAGACATCACCAAGGATATTAACATCTGCTCTGTTCTTCACCACCAAACCCCTTTCTCTTTTCCTACGTCTGCAGCAGGACGTTGCAGTCATAAGTCTTCCTGGGAGAAGGATAGGGAAAAAGCTCAGAGCGCTGGGAAATGCACCATGGAGCTCAGTGTAACTAGGGCATAGACATGGGATGCTGCTGGACTTTCAGTGTGAAGCCAGCCATGGCTCTTCAAGGAGCTGCAAGTCTGCTGTGGAGCTGCTCAAACCCACAGCGCTTGCAATGGCATCACAACCATGACTACCTGTGGTGATGCAGCTGAAGTTCTGGTGTTTGTTTTTCTTTTTCCTCTTCAAAAGTGCCCCTGGATCAGTGGCTGCATGTTTGGAAGAAGAACATCCTGCTTGGACAGAGCAGAAGTTAACTAGGGCTTTTGGAGCTGGTAGTGGTTATGCTGGGACTAGACCAAGGGGAATATTTGCTTTCCAATTCCAAACAGGAAACTATAAGCAGATCCAGCTTACAGGGAGTGTGGTGTGGGAGGACGCACAGAGACACGTGAACAGGGAGACACAAGAATGTTGGTGGAAGACTTTTTACCCTTGAAATGCACAGCCATGGTTAGGTCCTCTTAGCAGTGAGGTAAGTCACAGCTCCATGCCTGGAGAGCACCCGTGAACTGCTTGCACCTTGGGAAATGGCATTTGGCCCTTCCAGGATAGACAAGTGGATGGTGCTGGCAGGAACGTGAGCATCAGTTCTTTCTCATTCTTCAGAGAAGACACACACTAACTTGTCATGCTCTCTTTAATTTGATTTTGTGTGACAAACAAGCCCAACTGTTTAATGTCCCATGGACAAGAAAGAGAAAGCAATTATGTTATTTGAGGGGGGAAAGCCATTTGCTTTGCTTCTGTAAGCAAAACATGAATTGGCACTTCCAGGGTCCAAAGGACCACAGAATTTTCTACAGTATCAGTTTCCAGAATGCTGATGTTTCTTTTCCAGACAGATTTAATAGCAGGATGAGACAAAAGGATACGCAGCAGGCCTGGAAGGTCCTTCCTCTCCTGAGTAGTCCCCATCAAGCCAATGGGTAAATGTCTGCAGAGGAGGACCACACTGAAGTTCTGTTGGTAGGTGAACAGCAACGCTTACCAGACAAGGCACCCTATTCAATCTGTTTTCAATGATTTAAAACTGAGCTAGAAAATGTGAATCCAGGCAGGAACTTGGCATTTAAATTAAACACTTGAGATGACTGAGCCTTTTTTTTAATACAATTTTAAAAAATTATAATCCTGAGGGATGTGAAAGGAGTTAGGGCATGGAGACAACATGAAAACAGAATCCTTTCATATGCTGCTTGACATTTCAGTAATTCTTCAAGCAGCATTTTTGACTTCTTTTAAATGCAGAGTTTTCTTAGCCTAGTTTGCAGCATGAGAAGACTGAAGTTTAATCTTTTCAACATACACAGTCTTGGTACAGAAATATCTCTTTCCTATATGTTTGTGATGTCCTAGTGTACACATATGTACACCTGGCTTTAAGCCTAGATGATACTAGCATTAGAAATGTTGCAGCTGATGCATTTGGCTATGTCATGGACTCAGGTGTTCTTGAATTAAAGGGATATATGTAGATAAAAATGAAAGTGTAATTTACGTATTGGATATTTACAAAGTATATGATATATATTTGTATATATAGCAAATAAAAAAAGAAGTGCATTTAGGAGTGTTTCTAGTAATAACCTGCTTCATGATTAACAAGATTAGCAAGAAATTGGTGCAAATTTTTTTTTTAACAGTGCTTGGAAGTAATGATTAATGTAATAAATCTGTATTAATAGTAGAAATCTGACTTAGGCATCAGGGGATTAACCTGGGCCTCGGAAGCTCTCTCTTCATTTCCCAGCACTCTTAGACCCTTCTTGACTGACTGCTGATAGTATCAATTCAGTATCTGGGTATCTGACTCTTATTAAAATCAATGGCATAATGTTTGAGTGTGCTGCCAGCAAGTCGGGAGTGAAGAATATTCAAGTGGTTCTCCAAAACTGTGGGCTGAGATACCTATGAAGCATTTAGCCCAGAGAAGTTGATGTTCCTGATCTTCAAGCACCTAAATCTATGCATTCAGCAGTGGTGTCGAAAAAGCCATCTTGCCACTACTCTCTTTCCCAGATACCCCTCCACCATCTGACCACTGTAGGTGCACCAAGATGCTGTACAGCTCTCCCATGCTGCAGCTGGAGCCAACTTTGCTCCCCAGTCCAACCCAAAGTTCCTCAATAGAACTCTTGGTTTCACCACTCTAAAGGGCTGCCATACGTCTGTTATTTTTGTTATTATTTGTTATTCAGTTTCCCCATGGTTATAACTCTTATTTTCCCACCTAGAAATGGTGACTTAGTAGGTTCCAAGTTTTCCTGAGAGCTTCCAGCTGCCTTGTTGTCAGTCTTTAGAGCCAGAAGGTGCTACTTCGTTTTGATTCATGGTCGTAGCATGGATAATCAGTAAAGCTCCTTGTGTTATGGGTTGAAATCACAGTTACGTTTTGGTTTTCCTTCTGCACCAACTCCATGGAAGCTGTGTAGTGTATCTCCATCACTTCAGGGTGCAATGGATGGATTTAGTGCTTATGTTCTGTGTGTAAGTGGTAAGTTCAGCACTCCCTGCTGTCAGGCACAGCGTGGATGTTGAGTCATCTCCAGAATAGTGTTGGTAGCTCTAATACTGGTCAGTGGCTCTCAGGCCATGTTCAAAACACAGAGCATGAAAAACATCTAGGGTGGGAGTGCATATGTCCTACTCATATTCTGTGCAGCTTCTTGGGCGCAGGCATTCAGCTCTGTTCTTCCGAGTCTCAGTTCATTTGCTTTCAAGGCCATCTCCCAGAGCCATCTAATTGTCCCCAGGCTCTCTGCAAGGAGCCTCTATGCCCAGGCTCTTGGGTCACAGCAGGAGGGAGCACACAAGCTGTCAGGGCCTCTCAGGGCTAGATGTGACCACAGGGAGTGGCAAAACGCCAAGAGTTTTGCTATATGAGCAACATGCACACACTGTGTTGACTCTTCCTAGTGACAGAGGACAAAAATTCCCCCATCCTTGGCTTTCTCCTTTCCTCCACACTGGAGTGCCCATGTATCTTGGAAGCTACAGCTTCAAGTAACCCTCCCGAAGATCCCCACCAGTGAGCTGGGTGGTCAAAGCCATTTATGAGAGTCACATTGTCTGGTTCTGCTCACATGCTTTAAGTCCAAGCCTATTCTTCTTCCTCTTATCTGATCACAGTTCCCAGCTGTGCAGTATGTGCCACATACAAATTCATAGTACATAATTTGTTTTGTTGAAGAGCGACCCATTGCCTTTTCCTCTTTCAATCCACACTTGCTCCCAGTGCTCTCCTTGCCCCTTAATGCTTTCTGCTCCCTCGGCATGAGCATGCATCTTCATTTTTATCCCGCTTCAGGGCCCAGTAATAACTCTCTCACCAGTGCACCATCAACGCACTGGAGGAGAGCACAGGAGTGGTAATTCAGGGTTGTGATGCAGTGATACGCTGCAAGGGGATGCTCAGGCCAGCATGGCGTGTCAAGCATGATGCTGGCAGCTGTGCACCATCTACCAAAACCAAGGAGCCCTGCTGGCATTCAGCTGTGCTGCTAGTGCTTTAACACAAGGGTATCATCACAAAATGGTGATTTGCAAGCTTTAGTTGCAGGAAGGTGTCAGCTGTGCTGCAGTTGTTTGCCACTTGAAGCAGGATGGTGGAATCAGAACTGTCGGTGTCCCAAATTTTTGCTAATCTTGCTGTGCTGTTGTCAGTCATTGGATGTGGCTGAGGGGAGATCTCATGAGAAGTTACCCTTGTGCAGCATGATCTCAGAAAGTTATCATTGTATGAAGAAGCGAGTTTGAACTGAAGCTTCAGGAGGACTTGATAGCAAGCAGAACATCTGGCAATTAACTGTGACCAAGCCATTGAATTTACTAACTTTCTGCATCATGGAAGGGTTTCTTGTGCAGTTTTTTGACATTTGTTGGTACTAGAAAAGTTACTTCCCTCTGGTAATTTTTTAGGTGATGAAAATAGTGGGAAGCTTCCATGAACTTTGGATCAGTCCCTTAGGAAAGACAATGGTCATAGTAGTCATCTGCCCTTAGACTCAACTTCCTGACCTACTCACCTCTCTGTAAGACGTACATACATTCCCTCATGCGTGGAGGGCTGGATAGATATGGCTCAACTCTTCCCCTGTAGCATGACCCAGTCACATCCCAGCTGTTGGTAATGGGAAAACTCAGCTCATTCAGCCCCTCTGGGTATCTGCCTTAAATGTTACCCACATGAGCTTGAAGTATCAGTGGGGTTTGTTTAGTTGGGGAACAAAAGCAGGGATTGACGAAGATAAATTTTACCCCATTTGTAAACACATATGCACTGGTAAGTGTGAAACTGGACTGGGGTAGATTAGCTCTTTTGCCTTTGTTCTCATCCACATGCCTCGCCTTCCCTGAATCCCAGAAAGCCCTCTTTGTTGGCATGCCAACCATTGCTTCCTGACATGCTTCTAGAAATCCTGGCTAAGTATATGTTGTTGTCTCCCTAAGAAGGTACAAGCGTGGCACTGCAGTTACAGGCAATGTGTATATGCATGGCAACTCATTAACCAGGGCTATTTTAAAAGAACTTTTAACTTCATCTTTGGTTGCCTCAGCTGAAAGGTCAAAGGAAGGTGCAGAGAAAATGAAAAGCATGTAAAAGGAGGAGTGGCTTTGTGTTGCATTAAGGGATCTTCTATGCCTTTCTTGTTATGTAAAACCCATCAGAAGGAAGGGGGAATAAACAAAAGAATTTTCTTCTCAGCATGTGCTGGGACCCAGCACTGCAAACAAATGCATTGTTAGTTAAAATCAGTGTTTTGGTTTCTCCCTTCCTTTGTGAGATGCTGTAGAGGAAGCAGATTAAAGATTGCCAGCTTTCTGGCAAAATATACTGGTGGCATCATAATGACTTCATTATGGTCTCTAAATGAGCTAACAGACTAATAATGGCTCAGGAAAAAACCCACATTATGAACATGCACACAGGTGTAGGGTTAACCCCTTCTGTGGCGCCCCTTGCTTTGACTCCAGCTACCGCAGCTTAAGTCACATTTCAGTGCACTACTAGCTGGGCAATAAAGGATTTAATTCAACAGCTGTGTGCCAGCTAATTGCAGCTGTATTTTCTTCTGAGTTCATCTACAATGCAAACAACATGGCAGCTGTTTGTTTGTTTGCTTGCCTAGGGTGGCTGGGAGTGCTTCTGCTAGGTGGAAACACCAGCACAATAGTGCAGAGGCTCTGCGAGGCGCTACAGCTCAAACCTTCTTTTATTAAAAAGGCTTTCAAAGTGGCTTATATGACACACCCCTCCTTTAGGTTTCCCTTTATTGTTTTACATATTGCATAAAACATGTTCACTGGAGGAAACAGAGATTCAACAGTGGGCCAAATCCTTCTGCCCAAACTAATCCTCTTCCTGCCTTGCTGGTGTCTCCCCCACCTTGCCTTCAGCATCTCTGGACTCTTACTCGTTCTCATCACAAGTCCTGTAGCCCTCCTGCTCCCTCATCTCTGCCTTCATTACTTCTGCCTCTGTTCATCTGTTGCTTAAGTCTGTTCATAATTTTTCATTTCTGGATAATGTAAAAGTAATCCAAAATGTCCTTTTAGCTATATATAGCTCTTCTGTGTTTTCTTTTGTGTTTTTTTTGAAATGGTAATATGGACATTATGGTTACAGAATGAGAGCATGGAAGCACAGGATACACAGGATGTTCTGCACACACTTGTCAAAGCCAACATTTCCAAAACATGTGGGACTTTTATTATGTGTGAAGACCAGCTACGAAACACATGTTCAGACATTGCTGATATGGCTCAGAAAACTGAGATCTACCTGCCATTAACAATCTTGCACAAGTATCTATTATTGTACAAATAATCTTGTACAGTAACAGATACTAGTCAGGCACTGTTGCTGTATGGTGGGGTGTACTCATATATTGGGAGTATCTAGGGTGTAAAAAAGTCTCTCAGATCTGCTGCCCAGGTCTTCCTGCATCTGCCAGAGGTCCAGAAATCCAAACAAACATAGGAAGTCCTGAAATATCCTAAAAAAGGGCAGAATTTCTAGCTGGAAGAAGAGCATGGGTTCAGGAAAACATGAGCACATGGGAACAAAGCCATCTTTAATGTAAGCCACCTTTAATATACAGACATTTCTATCCTCTTCCATGAATATTTGAACTTATGTATCCTGTTTTCTGATGGATTTGTATCTGGAGACTAACTTTGGTATGTAACAACATGCAGTATCCAATGTACAATGGAATGTCATTGGGATCATATCTATGGCCTCTTTCTTTCCTGTATGATGTTTAATACAGAGTGCATTCATAACATGGACGATATGGTCAAAGCAAAGACTCTCCTAAGGTTTCTGTCTTCTGCCTTCTATTTTCATGAACTGTGTAGGAATTTTGTATTTTGAGATGCCTGTTCACCTGACAGATGTGGCTGAACTGCCAATGGATACAGAAGTTATTAAATAGGACAAGAGATGGACACTAACACATGGATAGTATGACCATATTGGAATTATTTTCTTAGGAAATTAGACCAAAATCTGTTAGTCTTTTGCTTCTGCTCTTCCACCCCACGAAGTGCCGCAACACCCTTTTCCAGGCCTTACTCTACCCACCACCCTACCCAATAGCTTTCTATTGAGAACGTAGTCTAAGGAATATTGTGCTCACTCTGCCAATCCTCTCTGTTCAGCCCGTACACTGATTCTTATTCCCTATGATGTGTAAGCTCCTTGTCCACACTGTCCTGATGGAGAGATGCCTCTCTCCCTCATTCTTGTGGTATCGTGTTTGGTGATAATTCATCTCTCACCTGCCTTGTTTCCAGCATCTAATGTCAATGTTACAACTTTAATCTGAGTTCTTTCTGCTCTAATACATAGTGTCCCTTTGCTGAGAGAGCTTCCCAGGAGAAACTGCAAAGTTACTTCATTATTTGTTTTCAGATTCCCCTTCCCTTGTTGTCTTCTGTGACAACAGCCTGGCTGTGACAATGGTGGTACATGATGACTGCTGCTGTCTGTGCCCTGCAGTATTTCCTCCTTACTTCCTGGCATCCCTAATCTACACCCATTCATTGTCTTCAGTCACTGTCCATAAAGCCTTTGAACCAGAGTTTAGCCAGAGGGTTTGCTGTTCCTAGCACAGTGAGATGCTAACCTAAAGACTGAGTTTCTTAGGCAACATGGTATGACAGTAAGTAATAACATCCCATGGATAACGATAGCAACAAGTCCAGCCATTTCCCAGCAGACGAATGGTACATCAGGATCCTTTGTGAATCAAGCACCACAACTGAAAAAGAGGGACCTGTACCATGAGTCAAGCTGCTACAGCTATGCATTCAGTCCTCTTTCTCCATGCAGGGCAGTGGAAGTACCTAGGATACTAAATGGTCGGGAAACTGGTTGGAAGAACTGTTGCTTAAATTGGCCTGCTGCTGGGAAAGTGCAAAGAGAATGAGGAGGACATGTCTGAATACTAATTATTCTGCAAGGCCAAGATAACCAGGAGATGTCAGAGCAGTGCCTATCAATCTGGTCCACTGAAAGTCACCAACCCTTTCTTTAAGAAACAGCATCTTCTGGTGTATTACTGCTGATGGCTTACACTTGCGATCAATTGAAAATTAAATTAAGAGAGGACTACTCTTGCAGTTTTGATCCACTCTCCCCCCATTTTATAGAATCATAGAATGGTTTGGGTTGGAAGAGACCTTAAAACTCATTCCAAGCCCCCTGCCATGGGCAGGGACACCTTCCACTAGATCATCCAACCTGGCCTTGAACACTTCCATGGATGGGGCATCCCCAGCCTCTGTGGGCCACCTGTTCCCCACAGCTTCTGTGGGCAACCTGTTCCAGTGCCTCACCACCCTCATAGTAAAGATTTTTTTCCTAATATCTAACCTAAATCTCCCCTCCGTCATTTTAAAACCATCACCCCTTGTCCTATCACTACATGCCCTTGTAAAAAGTCCCTCTCTAGCTTTCTTGTAGGACTCCTTTAGATATTGGAAGACTGTTATAACCTCTGCCCTGTGCCTTCTCTTCTCCAGCCTCAACAGCCCCAGCCATGACAACTAGCCCTCTGCAATGACAAATTCCAGGGTAGTCTGTGAGCCTGATTGTTGCTGATTTACCATGCTCCATGCTGTCCTTGCCAAAACTGATGACTACATGCAGATGTACATGTAAGAAAAAGACGTCTGGGACTCATTTATAAACAGCATATAACGAACAGTTCTTCTGTAAAACAGACTATTGTTTATGTATAACTGCATCACCACTGCGTGTTTTTAGGCTTTCTGTAAGAAGTGGGCAGTTGCCTTCAGCAAGTAAGTAAGTGGCTTGGCTGTTCCATGTAAAGTGAAAAACAGAGAGAAAAGCTTTATGATTGAGGGTGAAATTTAAGGTATGAGTGGCTATTATCCATATCTTCTACTTCTCTGAGTCTGCAATAAAGTAGACCAATGCGTAATAAAGTGGCTGACCTAGCATGAATGATTCTTTTGATGGTGTTCCATCTAAACATTCATCCCTTTCAATCTATTTTCTTGCTTTAAAACTACTTTTTAACGTATATGGCTTAGGAGCTATTTGTAACAAGCAGAGAGCTCTGACTACACACAGGTACCATTCATAAACAACAAAGTCACCTTGGAAGAGTGTATGGATTTTCTTTGGAGACACAAAGGAACTCTGTTTATTAGAACAGATAATGTGTGTAAGAAGCAGAGAGTCATTTTCTGCTGCCACTGAAAATATTCAGGCTAGGATTTTCAGATGGATTCAGGTATTGGGCAGCCTTAAGTCACTCATAAAATGGTGGCCTGTGTATACTGTTATTCAGGAAAATGACCTGGAGCAAGTCTGGGCTTAGGAGGCCTATAGCCAGACTCACATTGATCCATAATAATTCTACTGGAGCAGCCCAAATTCGTACTGGATGGAGATATGGCTATGAAGACTGAGGCCATAGCCATTGATTTTTTTATTTTTCCCATTTACTGCCAGGTCTTCAAGAAGCTGGTGACCAGCTACCATTCATGACTACAACCTGGTTGCACTGCAGACTTAATGGACCGTTATCTACCTTCTTTTCTGATATTTTTCTCTGGAACATAGAGTCAAAAATATAGTACACAATGCATTGGCTTCCTGTTCCAATCCTACAAATGTCTTATGGAGATGAGCCAGCTTTGTTCCCTGTAGTGTGTTTGCATAGGGTTTGGATGCAGTGTTCCTATAGCGACAATGAACATGTCACCTGGAAAAGCAGCTGGTTTGCAAGCGATCTCAGCTACTGAGATATTCAGTGCCAGAAGTGAACAGTGTGGCACCCATAAAATCTTTCATTCGTGGTAGTATGAAGCTAAGAAGCAGTTGAGTTTGTATGGTCCAAACTACCTTTCTGCTTGCCTGCTCTAAAGGTAAAACTTGCCACCAGCATGGCAAACATATTCACGAGTGAAAGTTTATTGATAGGAAAACAATTGAAGGAACTGAGCACTTCCCAAAAACAATAAGTGGGCTTTAAGGAAGGTATATTTGAGGGCAAAAATTCTTGTTACTGTGCAACACCCCTTGTGAGGATGCAACACCCCTTGTGAGGATACAACACCCAGCAGAAATATGCAGGAGTAAGTGGGTGCAAGACCGTTCATGCAGGAGAAAACAAAATTATTCTGTAACAAGCTATAATCCAAGTCTACATCCTTTGGAGGTGATTCAAAAACTTGCACTAATTCTGAATAAGATTTGGATGAGGTTTGGATACTGTAGCAAGTACAAACTGAACACTACATGGAATTCAGGTCCTAGCAATGGGATCACCATTTGCATTCAAAAAAGTGATAGGGAAATGATGTTCACTTTGAGGAAGGCTCTATATCGGAAAGTTTTCATCATTACTGGGCTAGTGTAGAAATGAGAACCACCATTCATACTTATAAGAATAGTACAGATTCTCAAACACAAATACATGCTTATACTGAGATGGAAAAATTAAGTCGTTTGAATTAAACCCATCTGTGATGGTATGAAGAAAAATAAGGGGGCTCTCAGAGAATATTTTGAAGGGAAAGAAAAAAAAAATCTCAAACAGCTTCCTTCTGATTGCGCACTGTAAATATGGCAAGCCACTGGCTGCTTTCTGCGCTTGGTACTTAGTGGAGAATCTGCATTTCGTCTCTCAGCATTCTTTCCTGTCCCCCTTGGACTAGCATCACTCTGTAATGTACTCACAAGACATCATTTTAAGGAAAACAAAGATTGAGGGCTTTTTGTTGTTCCTGTTGGGCTACTTTTTTTCTCCAGAAAAAGCCTAGCATTGACCTAAAGCTGTTCCTGGTGAAGCCAGTGGTAAAGTTCCCACTGACATTTTATTAGGGAACAGTTGTAGTGTCACAAGGGCCTTTTGAAAACGCTGCCCTCTGCATATCAAATAAATAAAGAGTAAACAATGCAAAACAGATCCTGCAGTTGAATCTGATTCTATCCCAGTTTCTAGCCGAGAAGCAATAGGAAGCATGTACAATTAAGTGAAGACTCTGGAAGTGATGGGATGGGGAGGTGTGCAGTTAGTGTGTTTTAGGATCTCCTTCCAGGAGAGGTGCAGAATAGTCACATGCTGACTTTAAAAAGGGCTGTCAGACCATGTGGGGATGACCTATCCATCCTTCAGGTTTATTTGTCCATATCTTCTAGTTTGGGTTAGAATCATTCGGGTCACGCTAAGGTAAACTTTTTTCACCTCCTGCTTTTTTAGTGCTTTAAATACTAGATATTCATAACTCATAAATCTATCAGGAAACTGTTTTTTCCATAGTAGTTTTGTTTGTATTATGAGGAACAAGACCTCTGAGGAGAGCCTTCAACAGGTCAGCTGATATTTTGATAAACGTCATGATGTCATTTAGAGCAGTATTTTCCAATGTCTCCCAATTAGTGGACTCCTACAAAATTTTTAGCAGAGGTGAAGCAGGTCATAAGCACAGTGACAACACTTCTTCTCAGTCATTTTTCCCAGATCCCTTGTAAATGGTTCACATGCTACCATCGGCCTGCAGGCCAGAAGATGGTCATCACTAATTCAGAGGCTCTTTTAAGGCTTTTGCCCTTGAGCAGTGCAAAGAGGCAGTGAAAAAGACAACCACTGACCCAGACAAGTGGGAAGTTAAGCAGAAAAGATCTGAGTTATGAAACACAAAGAGGGAAGAGACTTTGAACTCTTTTTTTTCTTTCCAATGATTGCTTGAAAATTGACATTTTTAAAAAAAGATTTGCAAAGAACAGTATCACTAGCTTCTGTTAGTCCCTCAGACCACTTCTATCATTATTTGCCTCTAGGGAGGCCCATCTGTGGATATTAAAAATAGCCCATATTTTGTCAAAACCTTTTTTGTACACAGTCTTTTTTTTCTGTATGAAAGGCATTTGTGTGCTCTGTTTCAAGTTCTTTGGTAGACAAATTCGGCTTCCTCCTCCCAGAATGGTTGGAGTAAATACTTGAAAATATTGGAAGCAACCCTTCTGATTGAATGAAGGAAAGATGATCATGGGTGAGCTTTTCTGTCTGGCTATCCACAACAGTACCTCTGTAGTTCTGTGGCTTGCAAATTGTGTCACATCTGAAAACTGTCCTTAGGCAAGAATGTGGTCTAATGTGCCCAAATGTAAGTAGGACACTCCATATGTATATTCTGAATGGAGTCTTGGTTTACCTATTTGTATAAATACCTGTCCCACATCAATGTTAGTGAGAAGTCATTAATTTATGCTGAGAGAACACTCTGAAGGTCTGAAACATTGTACATGTCACATATTACTGTTACAATGGGCCAGATCCTTCAGATTTGGTACACTAGCTGGCTTTGAATAGACATGGAAATGCCATGTACCCTGTGCTTAAGGGTGCCATCGGCACTGCTAATTCAGGTTTCTTTCTAAATACTCAGAAGGTGCATACGTGGAAGCACTGGCCTCTTTCTTTTGTGTTTAGACATGAACTCAAGTGCTCTGAGACTGTCACCTGGTGCAGCCACAAGAACCTGGAACTCCATGTCCTAGAGTCGCTCCAGTGCTTCACATTTTGTTACACATGATGAGTCAGAAGACAGGTATGTACATTTCAGACCACTGACTGGGCAAAAGATTACAGAAAAAAAGTCAGAGGTAATGCATTCCTAGTGCCTTGCTTCTTTAAGGTTTAATTCAAGAGCTTTTATGGGTTAAGATGTAAGGCATTTGTCCTAAATCAGTTGCAATATGGATTTCATTCATCATCAAGACATGCTCTTTTCTAATATGCCTGCCTCCCCCCACCCCACATGTTTCTAACTATTACTGTATGATTTTCTCATGGCTCAGTCCAGGAGTTTTCAAGCATGTTGATTTCCCAAATGACAAATTTTCTAGTCCAAATACTTATGACTGTGGTGATCATGACACCAATGACTTCTTCTGGTTTACTTCACATCTTTTTATGCAGTACTGTTGGTTTATTTCCTGCTGTTGTATGGATCCTCTGTCTTTTGCTTACTCCACAGGCTCAGCAGCCTCAAAGTGGTCTGCAAAGCTGTGCTGTTCTTTCCGAAATTACACTTTGGATAGGGTTGGCAGCTGCCTCCTCCTAGAAAGCCGAGGTGCTTCCTATTAGTTGAGTGACTGTGACTTCTTCCCAGGTGAGGTCAGAAGGTGTTGCTCTGGCTGAGCTCTGGGCTTACTGGAACCCAGGAGATCAAGTGCTGGTTTTTAACCTGAGAACCAGTGACTTCCCATTTACAGCACCCTACTGAACCCAGAATTTGCCCCTGTGCCAGCTGTGGCAACCCTCCTATGGATTTCTCTGTGGTGTTACACCCCCCTTTTTCAGGTGTGATTATCCCCAACTGTTTTGCAAGGAGCCAGTCATTTGAGTTCACCCCGCAAATTTATATCTTATCTAAGGTCTACCAGACCTCTGTAGTGGCATTCCTTTGGCTGAATTCGTTGAGATCCAGAAAGATGTTCACCCATTTTTGGGAGGGTGTGTCTGTTCTGATCAGAGAGGAGCTGCTGGCTTTACATTTCCCCTTGAAGTCTTCAGGTCTCTCTGTGCAGGGTGAGAGGCCCGAGATGAGATCCCATCCATGGCTGTTCATTTTACAGTTCTATTAAAAAAAATAACATGGGGGAATTTTCTAGATTCCATCCAATCCATAATAACTTTTGAAAAGTTAATTTGCAGCAGCTGCTTTGTAAATTCTCCTAAGGCCACAACTCAACATGATTACACAACCGCAGTAACTTTTATGGCTGAGTGGAAACACTATCCTGGTTTTGTTGTTCTACAAAAGCCAATATTTGGTTTAAAGATTCCCTTGGATTTTTAATCCACTTTGCTAGAAAATCTCACTCACCACCAGTATTTTCAGAGACTTCACCTGCTTTTTTACCTGCTTGGTGTCACATAATCTGACAGGTCTACTACATACTGGAAAAAAAAACCACCACCAGTCCTCAGTCTTTTCGGGTATGAAATATGTCATTGGTGTCTCCTGTTAGGCTCCACTACGGAGGTCTTAATGAGAACTAAGATTAGATACCCTAGTCCTCCTTCCTGATAACCCCCTCCAGTGTAAGAGCAGTGTGTTGAACACAGCATGCAGCCAGCCAGCCTGTGGATATGCTTCTCCAATCAGCCAGCTTTGCCCGAGGAGTCTGTCAGCAAAACTAAAAAGGATATTTCTATTAAAATACCATATAGTGTCTGCACATTGAAAGTATTTTTACCATGGCAGCATACATGCCACTACCAATAAGGGTGTATTGTTGTTATAACTTGGCTGTTAAAATACAGCCAGCACTAAAAATTGCCATCGAAAGTTGCAGCTTAGAAGGTATTTGTTTATTTTGACAGGTTATTTATAACAAGGAATGAAAAATAATTAGTGGTTTTGGACTTCTACCTTGCATTTTTCTGTTTAAAAAGGTACTAGATTATATTTTCTGATGATTGTATCCTGACAGAAGGCTTATATCTTGGGGAGAAGTAAGAACAAAAAAAACTAGGAGGTAAATTCTGGGATTCCTGTTTTAGGGAAAAAAAATAAATAATCTAGTTAATTTTCAGGATAAGAACAACCGCTAGACCATTCTGCCCAGCAAGTGTTGAGTTTTTCCCCACCAAGAATACAAAAGGGATATTCAATGACTGTCCAAATCAAGTATAACTACAGGGGTATAATAAACACCAGTACAAATGATCATTTTTACATTTCTCTGTTTGGACAAGGGAGTAGAGCATTGCCACCTGCAACATGCTGAGCCTCTGAAAGGCCTGAAGAGCTAGAATTGTGGTCCTGAGTCCTTTTCATTCATAGGTGGAAGTTACTGGCTCAGAGAGATGAAGCCCCTCATGATCAGCCTTGTAAACTAAAGACAGGCACCTAAATTCTTATGTAGCTAATTGATGCGGTATCAGTGCTCTCCCCGAATCTGACAGGGGGTTTGGCTGGCTGTATAACATGGCCATATAGGTGCTGAATCTGAGACACACAGGCCAAAGATTTTTAAAAAATGAATGCCAAAAATAAGGGTCCTAAGTCTATACTTAGACAAATAAACAAACACCTGATTTTCAAGCTGCTGAGCGCCCAGCGGCTTGGCCCCAGGTTTGAATACTTTGGCTTACGTGACTTGTCCAAAGCCACACAGGAAATCTGCTGCAATTCCAGGAATAGAGCAAAGATCCTGTGCTTTAACCGCAAGCTGACTATGTTTTATTTGTAAGCAGTCATTCCCACAACGAAGCTAAACCAGGGATCTCACTGCATCTAAAGTCAGCAGGATTACCTACTGCTAATGAAGCTGAAAGAAGTTCCTTGTTCTCTCAGGAAGTAAATTATGCACGAGACCCTGGAGCAGCAGCCGGGTGCTTTGAAGAGCCAGTCTCCTAAGGACAGTACACCCACTTCTGCATCTTCTGCATTTCAGGCTGTGGCACAGGCAGAAACTGTGCAGATTGGAAGAGCTGTTGTAGACATAGAGGGGAGAGGTGGGGCACCTCCTTCAGTTTGTTTAGGGAGCTGCTTCTGGGGCACCCAGCAGGACAAAAGTTCCTCTTCCCATAGCTGAACTATTTTCCACTGCTAGCTGTTAATGTGCTGCTTCTCAGACGCATGAGGTGGGCAGTCCAAGACTACTTGTGCCAGTCCTGACCTTGAAGACATCACTCCTGGTCCCTACCTGCCGTTGCCAATAAGGCTGCTGAGCCAGCATCAGCTTCTGTGTCACACTCTGGCTCTGAACCTGCGCTGAAGTCTAGGCTTGCTCCCACCACCATCCCACCCCATTTGCATGCATGTGCCACAGGACCAGTGGCTGGGAGGGCTTCTGACTCTCTAAAGTAGAGGAGTTTGGAGTTCAGTGTCCAGCACTGGAGCCCAGGCTCTTCTGTCAGTGGGCTGTGTGCAGGAAGGGTGGATGAACCAATGGACAGCCCAACTGGGGTTCCTCCAAGGAGGGCATGGATGTGTAGGTCGTGTAGCTTGGATGAGAAGTGTGCTTGAATCCAGCTTGTGTGCCTACCTTACTTTGCAGTGTAGGGATGAACTTAGCCTGCTTTTAGGAGATCTCCACGTAGACATAACTGCTCTTATGCTACCAGGCTGCATGGGGTGGATGATATCAAACATTTTCTGAACAGTTGAATCTGAAGATGAGGCCTAAACTGATATAAGTAACTATTCATCAATGATACATTGCTTTATGCTATCAGGGAATTGAACTTTTATGAAAGACCTGGTTGCTGCCTCTCTAATTGCATTTAACTACATTTCCTACGAATATCAGAATGGATTAAAAAAATCATTATTTAAAAATCTGTTATTTCACATTGAGGTTTATGCCCATTTCATGGTTTAAGACCAGCCAGTAACTCAGAGCTTTAACTGTTTTATACAGAACTGTTGTACAGGCAAGAAGGTGCTGCAGGAAAAAATCATTGAGCCACAGGTTTTGTAAAGAAAATGCTGAGAATCTCTTCAGAGTACATGCATTTGACATCATATATGCCAGACAGTGGTTTCCAAATGGCATCTTATATAACTCCTGAGTCAAATAAGATAACAAAAAGTTCTGTGTTGCAGCCAACCAACCATAACTAGAAACTCTCTGAACATTATACTTATATACTTATTGCTAAACTAGTAAGGACAATTACAAATTACAGTGTGGAAAATGTTTGAGCATTCATTACCAGATTTCTTCTATCAGGGCAAACCACACGTTCCTCTTAGACACATGTCAAATGTGAGGCTTTAAAGAAAACGTTCCTTGAGTTATCCAAGTATAAGGAGCATCTGAGTAATTTTCTTAATTGTTCAGATTGTTCAGTGCTAATCTGAACATATTTTCTTCTCACTTAACAGAAAATACATAGAATATAGAATCCTGGACTAAGACCAAACATGGAAAATTTCAGGCTATGCAGTAATATGAAGGGGGGGAGGGAATTGTAAGTGACAAGTGGGTTATATTGGAAGTCCCATCTTGGTTTCAACAATAGGACTGGTATCTTGATACTTGTGTTTAAGAAATGTGGATTTCCACATACTAACCATCTTTCATGAATTACTGCAGATCTGACAAATTTGAGTTATTGTTCTCCTCCTGGGAGATTTTTAAAGCCAATTGTAACAACAGATTATATGAAACAGCTGGTCAAACAGAATGAGAAACCAGTTCATTGGCGTTTGATGAATTAATAAAACCAGGCACAATGCAAATTTCAGCAATAGCTAGCAATTCTCCAGGAGAATAGGAACCAAAAAGAAAGGAGCAGGAATCAAATTACAGCAGCTGTTTGGCCATCAGGTAGGGGGTAATTACTTCTTCATGGCTAAGGCTCGGAAAACTCTTACAAGATTCCCTGGAAAAAAAATGTGCTCCTTTCAACTTGTGCAAATGATAACAGAAGAACAGTGCTTAAATGAATTTCTTATTGTTCTTTTGCGAAAAAGTCAGTGAAAGACAAAAAGGTTGCACATCAGATTGTCTGCTAATGAAGGGATAGAGAATAGGCTTCGGTGTCTTGTGGTAAATGAGTGGCTGTAGGGACAGCAATCCTTTTGCTGTTGCCTTTATGGTTCCAGTGAGAAGTGGAGACCTTTGAGAACCAATGTATGTGACTATCTGAAAAAACGTGTAGAAGTGTTTTGCAACAGCTGTAGCAGTAAACTTTATTGTGCTAGTGTTTTTCTATAGTGGATCATACAGAAGTTTCCATGTAGGAGAATATCTTTACCAGGGAAAACCTGAGGAACTGTATGAAGGTGAAACATCAGAAGGAGCTGAACAACTAACTGATGAAATTAATAATAATGTATTATCAAGACTAGATGGCTTAGACACTAGAGGACAAAGGGAAACCAAGTGGGTACAGTTGAACTGATGCTTACAGTGTGCTTTCTGTCACCTGCATCAGCCAGTACACCTCGTGGAATAAAGAACCATGTGGATAACAGTGATTCTTGAAAAGCTTTTGACGAGGCCAGTCAGCACAGGCCGTTAAATAAATGACCCATTGGATAAAATGGAAAGAGGGAAAAATGGGGGGAACTCATCAGTGAGATCCCACAGGGATGTCAGCTGGGACTGGAGCTGCCCATCATGCTTAGCAATGACCACTAGTGAAGTACCACAGTTGTTCCTACACAAACAGTACAAAAGTCATGCATGGCATTACACAGTCTAAAGTGAACTGCAAAGAGTTTCAGAAGGCACTGACAATATTGCATGACCAAGTGATAAAATGGCATATGAAGTGCAATATTCATACATACAAGACAATGCCTACAGGGGGAAAAAACCCCACCCTAGCTATGAACAGAGTGGGGATGTGCTGAGCTGCTGCTGTTCAGAGAATTGGTCTGGGAGTCTGCACAATTCCCTGAAAAGCTAGCTCAGTGTTCAGTGATGGTCAAAATGAGAGAAAGACAGCTAGCAATGACTAGAAAGAACTAAAACAAAACACAGGAAAGATTATACCTCTATTCAGATCAGTTCTGGTTACCACAGCTAGAAAAAGATAGAAGGGAGGGAAATAAAGCTGATGAGAAATATTGAATGGTTTCTGCAGGAGAAGAGACTACTAGATTGGGAAAGAGATGAATGGTAATGTAGGTTCATAAAATTATGAAGAATGAGGAACAGGGAAGGATTACTCATCATTCCTGGTAATAAAAGAAATGAAAAGCTAATAAGAGTATCAGACAGAGGTTTTAAAAGAGACCAAAGGAAGGACTTTCAATTCAATGTATAATCAAGTTGTGAAACTCTTAATCACAACATATTGTGGAGGCCAAAGGTTTAAATCAGTTGGAAGATAGATGAGACAAATTCATGTAGGATAGGCTTGTTTGTAGCTAATAAACATTGGCTACAGCCTCCATCCCAAATGGTAAATCACTGACTGCCAGAAACACAAAAGGTGTCTCAGGGGAAGAACTGTATTATATGCCCTGTTTCTTACACTCTTGCCAAAGAAAAACCTCTGACATCTTTGGAGGTAGCAAGTTGCTCAGATACAGCAAAACATATCTCTTCTGTCTGGATTCAACTTGGTGTAAAGAAGTGGTTGGTGTGAGAGTTTTAGGAGGTGGTGTTTTCCTTCTCCAACTCTTGCAGGCATCTATTTGACTTTCTGTATAAATCAGTTTAAAGATATGCACAACTGAAACAGGAAATTAATGACCGTTTCAGTGTCTGCAGGTAGTCTGAATCTCTACCTTTCCAGCGTATTGTCAGTTCCATGCCACGGAGAGACCTTCTGGGAGGGGAACTCTGAATAAAGTCTGTGTCACAAAAAGTAGCTGCAAGTCATGAGCAAACATTTTCAGGTTCGTCGGGAGGGATACCCTGCCAAGGCTGTTCTCAGGCAATCGGTGACATGGCAGCTTTGTAAGAGGCAGCAGGCTCTGCATTTGAAAGATAGGTGTTCAAAAGGAAGGGTCAGGTCAATCCCTCAGGGAAACTGCGTTCTTGAGGACTCCACTATTGTTTGAGTGGTTGTGTGTTTGAGTATATGTGTCTGCAGGTATCTTGGATTGCCTTTTTGACCAACTTAGAACAAGTGAACCTATATTCATAACCTGTGTCCTAGGCTGTGTAGCAGAGAAGCTCACTACCATCTGTGGCTTGCACACTTAGCAAAGAGCGAATTTGGAGCAATAATCACAGTCCTTTAACAGTTTTGGTACTGGACAAGTTGTTCATTAACTAAAGGTTTTTCTACTTACTTTACAGGAAATACATCTGGAGGACTTGCAAATGGAGAAGGGATTGTATTGAAGCCCTCAGTTAGGACAAACACAGTTTATTATTGCTACTATGGAGGTAGCCCTCATGACAATGAAGATAGGCTGAGAAAGTTGGGGCTGTTCAGCCTGGAGAAGAGAAGGCTGCGTGGAGACCTCATAGCAGCCTTCCAGTATCTGAAGGGGGCCTACAAGGATGCTGGGGAGGGACTCTTCATCAGGGACTGTAGTGACAGGACAAGGGGTAACGGGTTTAAACTTAAACAGGGGAAGCTTAAATTAGATATAAGGAAGAAGTTCTTCACAGTGAGGGTGGTGAGGCACTGGAATGGGTTGCCCAAGGAAGTCGTGAATGCTCCAACCCTGATGGTATTCAAGGCCAGGTTGGACAGAGCCTTGGGCGACATAGTTTAGTGTGTGGTGTCCCTGCTCATGGCAGGGGGGGTTGGAACTAGATGATCTTAAGGTCCTTTCCAACCCTAACTATTCTATGAGTCTATGATGATTCTATGACTTCATCAGGTATTTAACTGCAGTCTGTATCTTTATTACGTACAAGATTTTCTGACACTACTTGCTCATGCTGTCATTTTTCTTTACATCAAAGAAACAGCTGTGTCCACAGGAGCTCTACCTCAGCAGACTATTAGCTGGTAGATGCTAAAGAATCCTTAAGGAATCACTATGAGGCTGAATGATGACTGGAGGATTTGTGTTTGTTTCTGTGTGTTTCTGTCTTCTACACCACCAGGGATATCTTACCCTAACTATGGACATATCCTTGTTCTCTGACAGTGGCTTGTTGCCATTACACTGAATGCTATTTCTTAAGGGCTTAATAGCATAAAGACTATGGAGAAACACCTTGGAATTTTTGGTAATTTGTTAAGGTGCGTTCAAAGGCAAAAGATGTGTTTTACTGATAATATTGGAGACTTTCTTCAAACTGGCACGTTTTTTCAATGGCAACACAAGCTTCTCCACAGCACTTCAGGTTCTTCAGCTCTGGCCAAAACAATCCAGAGTGCTGCACTGTGCATGACATTTTGAGGCATGAGACTCTACTAGGAGAAATCATTAAAGGCTCATTCTCCTCAATAGGTTACATTATCATTATTACCCAGGTGGTAACAGTATGTGAAGGAGTACAGAGAGCCATATAGGACTTGAGGCAATTAAACTTCAAACTATTGGATCCTTTAGCTCTTTTAGTCTGGAGTAATTTTCAGGAGTGACCTGGAATAGTTTTTATTTGATATCTCAGTGGAATAGCACTCCACCTCCCACCAGCAAACACTCTGAATAATTTAGATGTTCCACACCCACACAATAAGGATTTTCAAGCCAAGTTTTCAATGGATATTGCACATATTACTTTTTTGGGGAAAAAAGTGCTTTATATTTTTCACTAGATGTAATAGAGTTTCATTTTTTTTAACTCAAGACTTCCTTAGACAAATCTTTCCTCACCAAATCTAAATGATCTATTGGGATCTATTTGATGGGACTCAGTTGTGACATTGTCCAATTCTCAATGTGAATTTATCTAGGATAGAAAACATTAGTTATTTCTGGAGTCTGAGCTCAGTTAACAATAAATACTCCACTGAAATATCCACAAGATTTTTTTCATCATGAAAAAGCCCAATAAATTCTCAGCTGTTCAAAATATGTAAGAATGTGTAAGAAAAAAATGCTGCAAAAGGTATAGGTTGAAAACCTAAGTATTCAGTTATCATGCAGAAAGTCAATCAAGGATTTTCCACAGTGGAGTCTGCTAAGCTGTTTGGCTGGTTTACTGAATAGTAGTCAAATATTTCAGTCCTTGAGCCTTTTCTAAAGTTATTTTAATAGATCAAATTGCAATAAGGGAAGCTATTAATTTTTCAGTCATATGATCTTATATTTACTCTCGTAATCGAATCACATTCCCACCCCCTCAGTTTTACTAAGGAAATGTGAATCTCATACTCTGCCTACAGTTTAAAAAAAAATAAAATTACAGTGAGTTTACTTTATATGGAATAGATTAATCAAAATGCAGAATTCCACTAATGATATTTAAATAGAGTCACTGTAAGCCAAACATTGACCTTAGGTTAAAAGATTTTTATGGATTACTTAATGGAGACCCATTTATAGAGCACTATAAAGAATTCTAAATCATGCAGATGCAGGGCAAAATGAGACTATTAGAAATGCGGCAATGAACTGCCACAACCATTGTCATGCCTTGGAAATGGTATTATTTTAAATTGTGCCAGCTGTAAAGCCACTGTCAGTGTAATAAAAATGGTGGGAAAGAAGCAGGAAAATAACGATTTTTGACTTCAAGACAGTAGAGATTTCCAGAAGGTCAATGTAAAGTGTATTCCATACACACCTCAGACCTTTTTATTTCCAACATGCTCTTCTGGCCTTAAACACTAGGTAGATATGTGAAGGTAAAGATGCGTGTGTGAAAATGTCTGCCTGTCTTTGTCTTCTTAATTTTTCTTCTTGTGGCAGTAGCAGTGTCAGTGATGTTTCCTCAAAGGCACAAACAGATGTTTAGCTGCACAGCTAACAAAAAAAATTGCAGGAAATTAAATGTTTCCGTGGCAAGCCATGGCACTGAAAGTCTCCCCAGAAGGTGCTAGCATATCATGGCTACCGTGATTTTATCTGCTTTTGCTCATGGTAGGTGTAGCATCTGTATAATTTTAACTCTGTGGCAGGCAGAACGGTAGTGATTGTTGGTACTCACAATGTAAAGTTGTAGTAGAGAAGGATTCAGGTGAGAGTCTGATCAGCATGTACAGTGCTAATGGATGTGACTGCAAGTGAGCAAACTTGAAGCAGGTGGACTCAGTACTCTTACACAATGGGTTCTTAAGATGGCCCTGTTTTCATTGCTGTTCCTTATGATTACCTGTGCAAGTATTTCTCTGACTTCAGTGACATGAAATTGGCATCAGGAGTTACTGTGTCAAGTTGCCTACATTTTTTTTCTTATCTAGCAGAAGTATACCCATTAAAATCTTAAATCTCATACGTTATCATATGTAGTTTTTATAATAAACATTTATAAAGATCAAGCTTTTTTTGCCTTGTAGTCGATTTGCAACTGCAAACTCCTTTCCCTGCCCTGCTCTGTTTTCATTTTAGTCTTAGTTTAATGCTGAGTCTTGTTTAGCTAACATTTCTGAGAACTGGAGACAGAGGTGGGTTGGCATTTTCCTGAGCTCAGAAATGGCTGAGCTAACCAGTGAGTGAATGTGGGCCAGATAGCTTCAGAATAGCTTCAGTGTTGATGGGCCAAAGTTGATGTGCTACATCCCAACAGTCCCTTGCAGCTGGGCTCACAGGAAACTAGCATTTAAATTATTATCTGGGTTCAGTCAAGTCATTATAAGCCATGTTAGCTCTTCACTGTTTCATCTTTCAGTGCAGTAGCCAACTCTTCCAGGTTCAGACAGTCTCCTTGGGGAAGCTCATGTTGCAGCAATGAAACTAAGTTGAAAACCTCTATCTGTCTGTCTTTCCAGTCCTAAATCAAGATATTTATATCCTGTGCCTCACTGAAACAGAGCTGTGCCAAATTTAGGATCCCACAAACCTGCATGGACGTGAGTAAGCAGAACTTGGCCTTGACCAACAAACTGTGAAGCCGAATCAGTCCTTTCTCCTTCCAGTCCTTCACAACTTTGTCCATGGGATGGCTTCTGCTTTCCTGCTCCTCACACAGCCAGCATGGCTTTCCTGAGGCCTTGGGATGTTATCTGCTCATGGAAACAGGGAGGCAAGTTCTTGAGGGGCCTAGGGAATGCAAATGTGCAGTTGGCAGCTAGTCAGGACACCAGAGCCTGGGTTCAAGAGAGTGAAAAGATGCAAGACAAGCTATATATAGTATCTGATCTTGGTTTCTCTTGTGTACAGCCAGTCCACTGACCTGTTACAGCCATACTCAATTGTGAAGCAAGGTCAACTTGGCCTTTGCAAGGGAAAAGACACACATATTAAACCCAGGTGAAGACTTGAGAAGAAAACGTCAGCTGCTTCTGGCCATTATTACCCCCCTTGCTGTGCTCTGGAACCAGGAGAAAAGGTGCTTCCACCACTGAAATGACAGCACCCCATTCAAAGGGAGCAGCAGCAACCCTGAAAGAAAATACAGTGACTATGGATGGCAAAAAGGTCATCCTGAACTAGACTTTGGTAAGTAGACCAACCTATGCAGGTGAGTATGATTAGCCCAGAAAACATCAGGGTTTGCACTTATGGGGTAAATGTGTCAAAAGGGAAGCATCCCTGGGGACAGAGTCACATGTTCCCAGGGTATTAAAGGAGGAAGGAGTGGAAATGGGCAACTTTAAATGCAAGTGACCCTTTCCCTTTGCCCTGTGTCCCATCCTTCTGCTACAATGGGACCCAGGCCAGCAGTGACTTGTGCCATTGTTGCACAGTGGAGTCATTCCTGTGCAGGTCACTAAAGAAAATCAGATGTGCTGAGAAAAGACAGAGGGAAATTAGTGAGAGAACAAGAGAAAGAGATCTCCCAAACTTCCCACTGACCCCCAAACATCTCCTGGTTTCCTCAAACCTCACTGTCCCCATCCTTGAAGTGGTGACGTGAAGTTTGAACAGGTGCACTGATGTACACCCACCTTAAGGGGCTACAGCATGGGTTTGAAGGTTTGAGAATGTCTGAGCAGGTGAAAACTCTACGTTAGCAGATCTCTCATCTCAGAGACATATGTCCTGTTCCCTTCCTCAGCTGCTCTTTTGTTCTGCCTTTGGTTTTCAGCTGTCTCTGTGAGGCTAAAGGACAGAGAGAAACAAGACTCGGTGAATGTACAGCCTGATGTCCAGAGCTGTGAGGGTGCAACAAAACTGCCCGACAGGGTAAGAAAGGAAGCACGGTCTCCCATTCTGTCAGGGAATGTTTGGGGATTTAAGCGTTGTACAGGACAAAGGGACATGGTTTCAAATCTGATGGATTTGGGGACCCATGAAGTGCAGAGGAAAATTGCAAAACCAGATAAAATAGGAAAAAAGAGTTGTAAGGGACAGGGTGAAAAGGAGAGAAGATCATCTGGATCTCAAAGAACATTGACATCCAATGTGTCTGATAAAGACAATGAGGACCAGTAGCAAATGGGGAACCCTCTGATCTCTGATGACCCTGCTACATTTTAGGAGCACAGTGCCATTTTCCTCGTATAGGCTGTGAGGTTACTCCTGGAAATACCAGATGTCTGGGATTAGGGAAGGTTTAGGCAGAAACAGTCTTTTCATTTTTCTCTATGTTTTCTCTTTTTTTTTTTTTTTTTTTTCTTTTTGTTTTGTTTTGTTTTGTCTCATTCCTGCCTCTCCTTGATTTATTTGCTCCCATATGTCTCTTCTTTCCTCCTCCTGTCTCTCTGGGCTTTTTATGCTTTTGTACCATACATCTCTTTTTCCTTCCTGGGCTCAGGTTTTCCTGTCAAGCTCAAGAGCTCAGAGCCCAGCAATGAGTGCTGTTATTTTAACAGATTACGTTGATACTTGCTGAAGAAATAATCAAGACATGAGGATTTTGAAATGACCCACAGTTTCATTTAGAAACCATCAGACTTTACCCAGCTATCACAGCCTTTCTTTGCTTCGAAGTTTTTCCAGCATTCGAAGTTGGTAATGGTAATACGTTGGTTGGTAATACTGACAATCAGGACATTGTCTGTTAGATGCAGTCAGTGGCCTGACTTCCACCAGAAAGCAGTGCTAGGATCATCTGGTCACGTGCAGATATTGACAATGTAGGCATTTCCAGGACGACTAATCACCCTGAATACCCTTCGTAGTCAGTAAAGACAAATAAGCACTTGCAGAGTATATTTCACCTTACCCTAAATCAATCACCTACTTTTGGCCAGATGAGTCACACCTTAAAAACACTTGTTTCATTCTTGCCTAGTTAGAGTGAGCAGTTTAATGCAGGTTTCCATAGCGTATGTCCTAAAGCTAACAGGATCCATCTCCCCAGGTCATTGTTTTAAGTACAAGCCCAGAATGCTTGGCTCCATGTAGCTCTTCAGCTACTGATCATAAGGCAGCTCGTGCTGTGAAGTAAAAAATACTGCAAAAGTGGAAAGGACAATGAGACAGGAGTGCTCAGCCCACAGGGAAAAGTTCAGCTGTGCACCTAAAAGGGACTTGAGATTTGAAATGCCATTTTGGCCTTTGCTTATGTATCTCTGCAGTCTTTCTCCATCCTAGCTCTCCCCTTCAGTAAAGGCGTGTACAGGGAAGGGCAAACTAACAAATTGCAGAGAGCATCGTTTGGGGAAAAAAAGCCATCAAGCAGACAGCTACCAAGAAGGAAGAGACTGTTAGAAAGGTAGAATGGGGAGCACATACTTCTCCTCAACTAACAACTTTCTCTAGAAGTGCCATCTCCATGAGACTCACTGGCGACCTTGTCTCAGAGGTAAAGGAGCCTTTCTTCTAAACTTTTCAGTTCTGCCTCAGATAGTAGGGTAATTTTATCTTAACATTGGCACTCTACAGAGTTCCCTATGGAATATCTTGAAGCTACACAAACACAAATCCTAGAGAAACAGTATTTAGTTTTCGAAGACAATTGAAATATTTTTAAGACCAACCACTGTTTTGGCCCAGGGAATGCACTTTCTGCATGGCAATCTCCAATTTGTACCAGATGCAAAGGCAAAGATATTTACTACACATACCCAAAACTGCACAAGTTCCTTTGTCTTTGTGTTCAGTTAACCTCAACTTCCATTCCACATAACTTACTTCACCTCAACTATGTTTCTTGGAATAACATTGAATTTTGGTCAGTTCATTATTGGCTTTTGTTTGTCTTTGGTGCACTGTGCATTACAGGGTTGGCTTGAAACACGAAACACTGTGGAGAAGGAATCCAATATGGTAATACAATCATTTGCCTACTACTGCAGGAATAGTTTCCATTATAGCCCCTATTTTTCACACTCTTCTAACTTTCCAAAACACTCACCTTTAGAGATTGAGTTTTCCATGCTTGGAGTTTGCCTGAAGGTTAAATCTGCCTGTGTGAGTGGAAGTTTTAGCAAAGACATCTAGTCACTTTTATGTTATGGGAGAGTGGAAAAAAAACCCTACATTTTTTCCAGCTTGGGAAGAAAAATATCTAACCACATTTCTAAGAAGGGCAACAGCAAATCTGCTGAGGGTTGAAATTTGACAGGCACAATCACTGGAGAGCCCAGTCATATGTTACAGACCTTGCTCTTTGAACTCATCTCTATGTTTCCCAGTGTCTATAGGGAGTTATTTGTGTTCAACAGCCTGCAGGATAAAAGCACAACCAACCAGTCACCCCAACTGCCAGCAACTAATTCCTGTTCCTTTTTTTTCCATGTAAGCACAAAATCAGGATCTCTTAACATCTCTGTTCCCAAGTGTCTAGAAATGCTGAAGTTAAACTTCTAAGTGTATAATAAGTTTGTGAGTAAAGGAGTTGTTCGTCCAGTTAAACAAGAAGAACTGAGTGGTATTAAAAGAGTTAGCATCTTTCTTCTGCCATTACTTTTAATTTTCCTGCTTTAAACATCTACCTGATCTGTGTGAAGGGCTTGGAGCTGGCCTGTAGTAGCTTATGAATCCTACATGAAGCATGGCTATTGTGTGACTACAACTGGTTATTGGATTGTTACCTGCATGAAGAAGTTGTCTTATTTTAACACCAAGCCATTAAGGAAAGAAAACAAAAAGAAGGAAAGAAATCAATATTTCCATGAGAGCAATTTCTTAGCTAATATATTGGGAATTTTTTAAGAAATAACACCTGAGCTAGAAGCTGTGAGAAGCCTATGTCCTCACAACGTGTAAGTCAAAAAAGCCGGAAAGATCACTATCGTTGTTGAAAGTGCAAGCGGCATTCACAGAGATCTCACTGGCAGACAACACATGCAAGCCCGAGGAAAATAGGCTTGCCCAGGACCAAGAGCAACTGCAAGCTGTAGGTGAGATAAAGGTGCAGGTTTTTTTCATCATTTTGGGAAGTCAGACACGTATGGAGAAGGTTTGAAGCTTTAAAATTAAATATCATGCTTCTACTGCTAGGAAGACACTTTCAGGTCACCTACATTAATGAACAGTCATTAACTGGTCAGAAATTAGTAGCTTATTTCACCAGTGGAAGTGCTAAAAAGTTGCAGCTAGGAGGTCTGGCAGGAGCCTTGACACTAGGCATGTGCATGGTGAGACTGGACAGGAGAATGTCTCTGCAGCCATGAAGCCAAATGCTTTCAGAAAGAGTAAGTGTCCTGGTTTCAGCTGTTAATAGTTAATTTTCTTCCTAGTAGCTGGTGCAGTGCTGTGTTTTGGCTTTAGTCTGAGAACAGTGCTGGTAACACTGCACCCCAAGAATTACTGCAGTAATTCCAGAGCAAGAGCAGTGAATGAACAAATCTTCATTCTTGGCTATTGTCATTGTCCCTGGCTGTATCTGCAGTGCTCTTGAGATGCTCCAGTGAAGGACTAGAGCACCCTATCTGTCTCTTTGTATGGCATTCCACAGTGTATGGCATTTTTCCCATAAATTTCTGCAGCATTTCAGTCAAGCCCCCCTTAATACTTATCCTCAGTCTCAACTTACCTGCCTCATGCATATCCTTTTAGCTAACCATGCTTGAGTGTGAGGCTAGGCTAGATGACTGCCTGAAGCCACCTCCAACCTGAATTTTATCCTGTGATCCCATGACGACATTGCAGAGCAGACCTGCTGTCTAATTTTGCCATGCAGCTTGGTAAAAAGTGTGGCAGCACAGGTCGCTGCAGTGTGGGCAGTATCACTGTGGAGGTCAGCACAGCAGTACACTGGATGTGTTACTCTTCTGTTCCTGATGTCCAGGACATAGCAAAGCATCTTCCCCTTTTTTAAGCTTGTAGGCAGGATGTGTGTTGTCCTACAGTGTCCCCCAAATATGCAGTCACAAGAGGTTTGGTTGTACCTGTGCCTCTCTTGATCGCTCCATGTGGCCCGTGAGCACCACAATCAGAAGCTCTGACTGTGCTTGTTGTTCTAGTGCTTCCTGGAAGTTCTCTGCCTACCACCCATGCCAAGTGTTTACTCTCCTGACTGTTGACACAAGATACCAGTCTCCATGATGTGATAATCTCCACTTTCATCTTTATCAGTGCTGTGTGACCCTCTGCAGCCTCCACCCAAACGACATTGGGGAGTTCAGTCGCATCCTGAGCTTCTGCCAAGTGTATCTTTGGGTGCCTGAGAGCTGCCTGGGAGATCAACTGGGTGCAAGAACTGGGACACCTTCCTCACCAGCTTGCCCCAGAGGTGAGCTGATCCTGCTCAACCTCAGACAGGGATGGGACACAGTGGGGAGGATGTTCTGTCTATGAGATGAGACACCAGGGATCAGGGAAGGACCCTCCTACAGGTCAACGAGTACAGAGGAAGGCATGTGTTGTAAAAATACTTTCTGGTTGACAAGTGTGAAGCCTTTTCCTGTGGTCAAGGGCCAGCAATCTGCATCAGCCTCATGCAGAGAAGCTTCTGTCAAGAAATTCCTGAAAGCCAGCTCCCATTATATTGCACGTCTGGGACCACTGGCTCCATGAATGGAGCACAGCCCCAGGGAAGACATGCAGGCTGGTCAGCCCTCTCTCCCCTACACCTCCCCTTACTCTGGGGACCAACTCAGCACTGTGAGAAACTCCAGCTGAAAGTACTATAGTCCAGGTTTAGTACGGAGAGGGAGAAGGTGCAGAGAGGACTGATAGCAGCAACAGGTTTGCCATAGACATCGCCCTGCCCTGCATGCCGGCCTTGCTTAACCAGAAGGGAAGGAGTGAAAGCAGCTCTCATGAGACACCACGCAGAGAAGAAAGCTCCTCATTGATCACTGGGGCAATGTGCAATCCTGGAGTCATTCATATTCATGGTACCCAGAAAGGATGGGTCACGATACTGGGAGAAAGGCTGAGAGCGTTATCACAAGCCACATGCTGGCCTGGCTTTTCTTCTTAAACAAGCTATAAGTCAGACCTCAGATCCCTCTGCCAGCTATTCATGGCAGCAACTCTGGGCTCAGGGCTATTTGCTCTTCCGCTTGCTAAAGTCTGTGGTATCACAGCCTGTAAAAGAAGGTGCATGAGGCATCTCTCCCTAAAGACAATGAAAACCAAAAGGACTGAGTTAAAATAGAGCTCAAACAGAGCCCCAGGGCTCTCAGTTACCCCACTGGCCCCGTTTCAAGGAACTCTCTGACCCTAGTGGCCTGATTGCCTATGATTTAAGAGCTCAGCCTTGATGTTGAGGACATAGGGTTGAGCTTCCTACCACTTAGCCCCAACAACAGGGTCCCTCAAGGAGAACATTGTTGGACTGATTTGATCAAAGCAGATCTGATCTGCAGAGGCATGCATGACCTGAACGAAAAAATCCCATTGGATTTGGTAGATAGAGGCCTTCCACCAGGAGGACTCTCAGTGCAACTATGCAATTTCTGGCAGGCATTTTCTGTGGTATCTGTCCTCCAGCTCTGCATGGTCATTGTTGCATGAGGTACCACTCGACCTCAGGATGGCTTGCTCCCCCTAATTTACTCCATGGCCTCCCATGGACTTTCTGGTGGTCAAGCTTTCATCTGCTGGTCTGCTGGGGTGGGTAGGATGCCGGGTTTCTCCACAGTTCAGGCCTAGATGCACGTGTACTGCCCACAGCGAGCAGACTGTGCTATCAGCAATAAAACTGTGTGGGGCAACTTGCCTGCAGTGGGTAAGGGAGGCTAGGGCAGCTATGATTTTCCTGAATAAGACAATCTTTTCCACGAGGATAGCAGTGCAGGGCAGGAGTCCATGAATTGCTATGTCTTTAAGCCTATGTGGTGAAAGAGGGAGTGAACATTTGTTTTTTGGATCTGATCCCAGGTGTTGATCCTCTGTCTTTCCACTTGTGCAGCTAGGGCCACAAGCCTGTGCCCCATAGCTCTCTCTTGGGTTCCCTCACTATGATCCATCAACATAAAGTTATGTTGCGCAAAACCAGACTCACTGGTTCCCTTCTTTTGCTGCTCAGGGTGTATTTTTGGGGGTCATCTTGAGGAATTGGAGAGTTCTCAGCAAGTTAATATGGAGCAACAAAAATGGTAGTGTCATCTGGTGACTCCTTAGCAGAAGAGTCCTTGAAGCTAAGTGGACTGACTAACGGAAGGGCTGGTAGTGTGACCTTGGTAGGTGGAGGCATGGCATGGGTACCTGGATGAGGTAGGGATGGTGGTCTAGCCCTAGGGCCAGACAGCTTGCAGCCAGGAAGCAATGATCCTAGCCAAAAAGTGACTATTGCTGCCAGGCTGGTGATGCATCCATAGCAAGATAAGGTCCACTGTTACGTGCATGTGCTGACATGTCACTGCCATCCTCTCTGATGAGAGCTGCCAGTTTCCCTTCGAATCTGCTGCAACCTGGTGGTGGGTGAGGAGTTATCTTTCTCTTATCCAGGGGCTTTCCTGTCTGTGGGCTTCCTGAAAGTTGGTCTTGAAAGCACCCTGTAACTTTTTCCCCTTTGCCTGGCACTGCTCTCCCACATGGCATTTCCCACAGTGGCCAGTATGGCCAGGGATCCATGTGTGTTCCATGGCGACAGCAGCTCCGCTCTGTGAAATCATAGCCCTGCATGTATTTCTCTCCCCCATTCCTCTCCACCTCTCCTCCCCACTGAGTGAGGACTACATGGGTCTTATCTGGCCCCAAAGCCCCATCCTTGGGTGTCAGGTGGACACGGCTGGCTGCAGAGATGTAGATGTGAGGACCCCATGTCCTACCTGCAGTGCCCAGCTTTTGAAGAGACATGCTGTGTTTAAAGGGATAAGGGAGGGAGGTAAAGTGTCATGGCCCACATTGCTCTACCCTTCTGGATACATGTTGGTGTTCCAGAAGTGCTGTTGCCATGCGCAGCGTATCTGTTACGGTCACACACATATGGAGGTGCCCGAAAGGTTGCTGTAGTGGGCTGGGTGCTTCTGAAACGCTAGCTTCTGCATGTGCTGGGCGCTCTCAGGTCTGTGTGCCCAGGAAGGTCAGGGGGGTTGCTTGCTCCCACCCTGAAGGGGCAGCTGAACTGGGTGCAACAGCTGCAGCTTGATGGCAAGGTGGGAGCTGCTTCACCTCCATCCCTCAGACAGGCAGATATTAAGGGCAGAAGGAAACAAAAGCCCATATTATCACCTTATTGCATGGATTTGCGAGTGTGGCCCAGCAAGGTGAGCTAGATAGACAGGAGCCTAGTCAGGTTCAGCTCTGCTACGCACCTCCCTGAGGACTTGGCAATTGGCTTGCTTGTCCGTCTGTGAAATGGGGCTAACACTGCTTACTTTTGTTTTTGGGACGTTTCAGGTCTCAGCATGAAATGTATTATGCAAACGAGGAAGGTTTCTGGTGTTATTTCTTAGCAGTGAGCAGCAGACCTTGAATTTTGACCTTTACATGTTGTTGGAGGGGTTTTTTTGTTGGTTTTTGTCGGGTTTTTATGACTCTCCGTACTCGCCTCACCAGGCCTGAACGGAATGGACTGGTCGCAATTGAAGGTCAGAATCGTTTTCCTGCCAACTCTAACCATGTAAGTAGGGGTTTGAGCAGCGCTGGAGGGGGGTGTATTTACGGGCATGCAGATGAGCTGCCATTTGGACGGGTTTCGGCTGGTAGGTGGAGGGATGGAAGTACAGCTCTGTGGGGACACTGTGTGGTCGCTCCCGAAAACGGCAGCCGGTGCGGATGAGCTGAGCCTGTGGCTTGCTTTCTCCTTAGCTGGGTGTAGGCAGAGAGCAAGAGCGAAGACCAGTGTGCGTGTCACAGTGGGCGAGTAAACATTAAGTGCCAGCTCGCAGGTTATCTGACCCTCGGCGCCAGCCTTTTGGGTGTCCAAGCTCCAACGCTGACTAGCTTGTGAAGAGGAAAAATATTGATTCAGTTTTCTCACTGTGAATCCTAGTAATCCTGCCCTCGATGTGCTCAGCTGGATTCAGAGGAAAGGCTAAGTGTGTCTCAGCCAGTGTAAATCATGCCTCCCTCTGCCTGGCTCCATCTGTAAGTAATACCAGCCTAGGCTCAGTTGCCTTCACGTGTATAAGCATCTCTATGTGAGCATTAACCTGACTGGGAGAGTTATTCCTATGTCCCCCTCCACACACTGCAGTGTTCCCAGAAAGCTTGTACAACTGCAGCTGCTCTTCCACAGGAACTTCCTCAGTCCATTGGAGTCCCATAAATTCAGGCCCCATTTCAATGGATAACTCATACATAGGTTATACATACATCAAACCTGAAGTTTGACAACTGATTCCCTATGGTTTATCATCTTGCTGGAGGGATGCTCATGTGTTACTGTTTCAGCAAGTTATTATTCATCAACTCAAGTGGGCCAAGCCCAGATGTGTGCTTAATCTGCTGCGGGTGCTGCTATCCTGATTTCTGAATTAGAGCAAGCCCTGAGGAGGGACACTGTTTTGGTGTCCACGGGCTAACCTCTGGGTTAATCTGTCTCTGAGGTTGTTCATATGTGCATTCAGGAGCTCCTGCCAAACCTCTCGCAGCAGCCAGTGGTAGGGGCAGAGGAAGAGTGCTCTCCAGAACACAACAGTACTTCGTTAGCCCCCTGTCTGTGGACTGAATCCATCACCATGACAGCTAGCTGAAGAAACAGTAACAACAAAACAAGGAGTTCACTGGCTTGTCAAAAGTTTTAGGTTTGGATGAGGTTTTGACAGACCCATCTCACAACTCAGTAGCCCAGGCACTGTGCAGACTGCCCGTGGGCTCCCTCCTCCCTCCTCCCACCCACCTGCCTGAGACTCTATTTATTCCCTTTGCGAGAGTAAGATGAAGTGTTTGAGTTTTAGTCTGGGGTGGAAGGCAACTAGATTTCATAAGGGAATTACTGGTTTTTGCCTAGGTCTTATTGTGATGCTGTGCAGGCTCTGAATTTTGATCCTGCTTCAGTACACACATTCCGTGTATTATTTCCCTGATAAGAGTTGAAGGTGCTCTAAAATTTACCAGGAACACTGTTTTGGGGTTCCAGTTAACCCAGGAAGAGCTCAGATATAGTGATATGAATCAGGATAAGGTCCTATTGCAAAGATGACTATGAACTCCTGAATTCTTCCACTTAAATGGGGTAGTTGATTTCAATCCATTATTAATGATTCCTGACACAGCATTTGATCTCCAGTTCCACAAAGTCCAGGACTGTTCAGATGAGCCTTTGGTCCTTACTCGTCTCATTATGTGAGTTTCAGCCACTTGTGATGTGATATTAATGACCAATTAAAAATTCTGCTCACCTGTGAATTAATAATAGGGGTCTTGTTTAAAAGAGCAAGTGTAATTTTAGGACACTGTCAGACTTGTGAGGACTCTGAAGCAGACTTTCATCATGCAGGTAGCATGAATGTTCGGTGTAAGGTAGGGTTTTGTATAAGAACAAGCATTTTGATGCATGTTCTGTGGAGGATGGCATTCATACATCAGTCTCTAAGTCAAAGGTATCAGGAGTCAACAGAGACAGCCACCTCTGAGAAGACCTAGGTTCAGTCTCTTGTCCCATCACAGAGTCATTCAGTGACCGGACAAACCACTCAGCTTCTCAAGGCTATTTTGATTCCTAGCTCTCACTGATTTTAAAAGGTATTACACACCTCACTGTGCTTGAACATTTATGCTTTCAGTTGCTTTCCTGAAAGAGAGTCAGCAAATCAATGTTTTCATTCGAACTGCTCAAGTCCATGGTGGTCCTGCTACCAGAAGGCAGCCCACAGATACTAGGATAGAGCACTGCACGTAGTTCTGCAAACGCAGACCTCCTGGAATGGCTTACCTAGAGGCTGCTCTGTGCCAGCAGGCAGGCTCTATCTCTGTGTGGTGTGTCCATGAGTCTGCGTCCTTCAGAAACAATGTTCTTACGTTTCCTTAGACTTGTATCAGCTGCGGGATGCTGCAGGATACGGCTCATGCTGTTCCTGCCTGGTGAGATAAGACTCCCATCAAAGTTCCAACTTGTTAAAGAAAATCTCACACCACATGCAGCATGTCAGGAAGCTTCCAGATTGTTTGGAGTTACAAGAGCAAAACTGTATCTGTATTTTCAGCAAATATCTTCTGATATTTGCTGAAATGGTAAGTGAGCTTTAAAATAGATAGAGGTTGTCAAAAGACGACAGCAAAAAGAGCGGTCGCTGTAAGATCAGGCTGGTGGTGTGGTTAAATCATCTTTAAGACTTCCAGACAGAAATCTGTCAGTGCAAGCCAAATAAGCAAAATGCTTGTAACTTTTTGGGTTAAAGCACCACTTCTTCCTATTTTGCCATTTCTTTATGGACTGACTGTTTGTTTCATAGTTTTCAGCTGCCTACATAAAAATCTAGGAAGAACCTATTTTGGGTCACGATAAGATGCTGACCTGGACTTTTGCTACTGGACTGATATCTAAAGGGAAAGATAAACATTTTGCTTCTTTAATAAGACCTCAGTTGGACCTTCAAATAGGAAATGATATTTAGAACAACGATGCCAGTTGGAGATGGCAGAAGCTGCATCCTCTGTGGTGTCCCATGTGCTCCAAGAGAAAAAGCAAGGAACATCCCATTGTCCTGATTTACAGAAAAATATATCTCTGAAAGAGATTAAATCTGCTTTTGCTTCATTGGCAAAAGTGACCCAGATATTTTTATACCTAATCATGTTCCTTTTTATTTATCGTTATGTTTAGCCAGAGCTGTAGGTCAAACAAATGGCTTTGTGCTGTGCACCAAATGAAGACTGATATGGAGCCTTTGAAGTAAGAAATGTGATCAGGCTTCTCCCCACAGGTTTTGGTCCTCTTGATAAGTGAGTACACAACTGACACATCACTCTTTGACCCACTGGTGAGCACTTCACTAGTGTATTAGCTTTATGGTAATTATCAGAAATTAGGGAATGCTTACCAAAAGTAAACTTTAAACAGAGAAAGCAGAAAAAAGTTTTACAGATCAGTTTTAAGAGAAAGTCTGTCTTTGATGAGAGGTTTGAGACTCCACTTCTCAGAAGGTAAAATTCCTCTAGGAGAGCCCTGAACTACAGAAACTGTGTTTTTATTTTAATTATGCAGAATATAATTCTGAGTGTGGGCTTGCAAAATCAACCCCCAGAGATGGGGACTCCTCCAATCCATGCCTTTTTTAGTTCAGCCAACCCATCCACATTATTACATTTGGATTTTGAACGTTTGGAGTCCTTCTGGAGGAGGTTCAGTTTGCTGTAAGGAGCCTCTCTGTTTTTACTCCAGGCTAGGATCAGAGGTGAGCTCATGACACAACACTGAGATCTCAGGTCAAAAGTGAATGTATTGGCATGGAGGAACACGCACAGCTGAAGTTGAGCTTCTTATACAGATACATAGATGTATGAATGGTCTACAGCATTTGAATCCAGGTCTGGATATAATATTTTGAATCCTGTCTGAGTTGAGGGAATTGTGGTCAGAAAGGTCAGCTCTGTACCCTTATCAAGCAAGGCTCCTGAATCATGTCACTGGAGAGATGCGTGATGGTTGTTTACTTGGGATATCCTTCAGGCTAACTTCAGTGGAGACATGTATGTGCAAAACCAGGCAGGCAGTCTAACCCTTGTAGTCTACTAATTTGAAGTTTGTCAGCTCTGAAAGCATCTGGAGCAGACAAGGAGGATACAAACAGACAAGTAAAACCCCACTTGAATCCAGACTATTGCCTTTAATATTTGTGGGACCAAACTGCTAACTTTTAGCTCAAATCTGGTTGTGTCTCTCATAACCAATCTGCGTTAGGAACCTTCTACTGGATTTTCCGCCATTACGATAGCAGTAAGTACTTTAAAATGAAGATCCTGAATCACCCTCACTGAGTGAGGTAACTCACAGTCACAGTGCACACAAGTGTCTTACAACTCCTCTCCTCCATCATACAGATACATTGATGGTTGATACACGTAGTCCCCTAGTTCACATGCCATTGTGTGGGTCTGACACGCTGTTGAATGTACCCATCCAAGCTCAGGTACAGTGCTGGAGGGTTGCACTTAACGTGGATTGTAGCTACTTCTGGTGATGGTAATGGTAAATCTCTACGTTGCAAGTGCAGGAGGTATGGCAATCCCTGCAGAAGAGCACAGAACTGGAGTCTGATTCGGCACGTTAGACTGCAATATGAAGCTACCACTTTTCTAGAGAGCTCGTGGTACTGAGCCCAGACCTGCCGCCGGCAGCCTGCCCACTGCTGCACTTTGGTGCCTTTCATGCTGCTCTGGGCAGCTTCATCCCCATCCAACAGATCCCAGTGTGGGGAGTGTGGTTACCCCACCGAGATGATGAGACTTCCAAATGATCTGGATCAATGCACAAGCAGGGTAAGATACTGCCATAAGATGGAAATTTAGTGAACACATTCTTACATGAATCACAACGATCGCATACTCACAGAAAGATGGATGTACTCCAGTTGTGCAGGTCTGCAGATATTTTGGAGCACTATGAAAAATCTGATTTATTTTAAAAGTGACTGCATTTTAATGAAAATGGTAATTTCCCCTCTTTCTTCCATCTCAGAAATGGCCAATGAGAGGCAGCAGCAGAAAGGCTAAACTCATCCTTCTCAAGAAGGTGCTTTGAGGATCCTCACATTATATAGTCCTGAAACTAAAAGACAGCAGGACCAAAACATACTTCCATGACTTTGGTGGGATAAATGTACATGCCATGCCACAATGCTTGCAGCATATATTCCTGGCCACCACATTCACAGTATTTTCGAAATCTAAGGCGAATCAGCTCTTTAGCTTCTACTGGAGCCTTCAATGGAGATGCCAGAATACGGTTTCTAAACTGCTGGATGTTAGCAGATCTAGGAGGGTAATTAATCAGATGGAATCCAATTAAAAGATTACTCTCCTTTTCTCCAGATAGGGTGCTATATAGATGCACAAAATTATCTGTTAAAATCCCTCAGGCAGCTTACCCGGAATAAACTTCTTCTGGATCCACTCCAGCTCCCAGAGGAGCCTCTAGTTCAGGAAATCATCCCTATTCAGAACAGCACTTAAGCTCTTGCTTAAAGTTAGGCATGTATGCAAGAGCCACTTCCCACAAGGCTGTATTTAATTGCACTCTAGCTGCCTTCCTAAATTGAGATTAATGTCAACAGGAAGGTTCCAGCTGATTTCGGAAAGCTGGGAGGAGGCTGTTGCTGTCTCCACGGAGTCACTGAACATCTTGACCGTGTGAATACCCAGAGTTACGTAGTGCATGGTGTCTCCAAAATCACACATTCTTCCAGGCCTGGGAACCCTCCCGGGGGGGGCTGAAGATATATGGCCCAATGGATCAGGGCTCCCAATGCCTTCCTCATGGAGCTGGCTCCAGATGGGGAATGGCAGGGAGCCAGCCCCACACAGAGTGGGGTCAGCACCAGACCCAGAGCAGGCCAAGGCTGGGTGTCAGGGAAGGTGTGGGAAGGATGTTGGCGTGGGGAAGGCATGCATGCGTGAAGTGGTCTCTGTCTGCTGCTCCGGAGTTGAGGGGGGTTTCTGCTTGAAGCAGGAGCTGAGCGTGGGCCAATTGCAAGACCAGGCTGTGCAACTGGGTTGCAGCCATGTAAGCAAATGGGACCAAGATCAAGGAAGACTGAGGAAACAAGAAATGTGCCTATGCTCACGCAACATATACCTGGTTAAACGAACAACTACTTCCTAACTCGTGCTGACACACTTTTTTCCCTTCCTTGTCAGTGGGCTCGAAACGATCAGCTGCCTTTTCTTTTTAGAGCTCTCAGAGTTACTTGGGGCCTTGGGACATGTTTTGGCCTCACACAACCTCTATGAATTGTTGTGTGTAAACCAGATTTTTTCTGCCAAAATAAATATCCGTGTAATGTAATTTTCTTTGACAGTGGAGTTGGGCTCAGAAGGTGCCACTGTGTGAGGTTCTGTAAGGTGACTGCTGTGGTTTTCTATTTCAATAGAATGTCCAGAGCTGGCCTTTGCTTCCCCTTTTACTGTCACTGTGTAAGCAGTATCAACTGGTTCCACAATCACAGGACTCCATGGAAGTCCCAAGTGTTAGCAATGAGTGTCTCTACTAGGCACCATCCAGGTCTACAGGCTGGGGAAAATAAACAACGATGGAGTGGATTAAACCCAAAATACATAGCAGCTCTAGACCTAACTTGAGATTTCTGCAAAACACTGAGCTTATCCCAGGTTGCACCCAGCCACAGTGACCATGTGCTTGTATCAATTAACACTTGCACGACCTGTGCTCTCCTCCTCTTCCACCCATGCAGTATAACGTGGCACAGGTACTCCACACAGGTCGCTGGTGCGTGGACCCCACCAGCAACAAAGCTGCTCAGTACCACAAGATGAGTAGCTCTCAGCATTCTTTCCTTCCCAACACGGGAGTCAGAGCCACACGGGCTTGTGTGGCTGAGGGGCAATGTACTTGCTCACTAGCACCAAGATTTTGAACATGGGGCCCTACCAGGTAGCACACCACAGGCTAGCAGCCTTCCTCCGGTGCTGAGATCCAGGGCCAGTAGCAGCTCCATCAGACCAGCAGCATTTGCCCACCAGGTACCTGAGTGGGAAGAAGCCTTGGTGTACTCCTAGAAGGGCAGCGAAAGCTGAGCTCTCACTGAGGGCTGCTTCTGCACTGGCGTGGATGAAGTAAGTTGAGCTGCATTAAATAGCACAGATTTGCACCCCGACTTGCTCTCTCATCAGACTTTCCAGCTTAAGCTCGGCTTCTGCAAGCCTCAGGCTGTATCTTGGTATCTCCAGTCCATTTCTCCTCCTTGATTACTTAGTAAAACACTCGTACAGCCTTTACAAAGGCTTAACATATAAGAAGGGCTTAAAATATATAAATGTGTATGTTTGTATGTAGACATGCATTGGCACGTAAGTGTACAGACAACAGTGAAGTTTTAAACACAAGGTTGTTTAATTTGAGACTGTGCTGCTTGCAGGCACTTTAATTCGGCTCCTGTGCAAGAGGGATTGGTTTGCAATAGGCTCTGGATAGAGGGAGACAGGCATGCTATTTGGCAAGCATGTTAATTCCCAGCTTCTGCCAGTGACCAGCTCCCAGGGGTACCTGCTGGGAAGGCATGCTGCACTGACGGTGCTTCCTCTCATGGCCTCCGAGAAATGGGCAGTAAGTGGTGCCCAGCTACCTGCCAGACTTTCAAAGGGGCCTGTCCTCAGCAGAATCATCTCACAGCCGTGCAGGTCTTGATCACAGGCTAAATGCGTCCAGTAGGAGAAAGATCAAGTGTGAGGTAATGCAGAGTTTTTCACATGTGGCTGCAAGCTGGTTTAAAGCACAGAGCGTTGTTCTGGACCAGATGAAATTGTCTGTGTACATCTGTCCACCAGAAGAGAAGCAGATCTGCTGTCAGGATTTACAGTGTTCAGTAATATGAGGAAATGCTTCCAACAGAATTTAAAGGCTCAAAAGTGTTCTGTAATTTTTTAGACACTGGGGGGGGGGAGGGGGAGGGAGGGGGCCCAGTGCCCCCCATGGCACACACGTGTGTCAGGGGGCTAGAATTTAATGCCAAACTTCAGTCTCCTGTTTTTGAAACAGTATTGACTTAAAACATGTCTTGAAATGCATCCTTACTAAGGAGTTGCAGCAGCCATTCTGGAGGAATGGTTGAACACTCTTGCCTGTGTGAATCAGACCACTTGTTTTGCTGAAGAGTTATGAAAACAGATGATTCACTCATACACCACTTTTCAGCAACAAGCCTGTAAGTCTGCAGACATGTGAGTGAACGACGTCGAGCCCTGCGAAAGTGGGTATTGACAGTAACTGGAGCCCCAGTTCAGGCTCTCCTTGCTTTGTTCCATCCGAATTGAGCCAGGAGTGCAGAACTAGCTTGCTTATAATCTGGGCCATCCCCTTTTTATTTACCTCATCCCATCTGAAGCTCCATCAAGTCATGGCACCCTTGACCTCCGAGGGAGAGGTATGATGGAAGCGTCCTTGTGACCTTACATCCTTCTGACCTTTACATCCCTGTGACCTTCACATCCTTCCCTTTGTTTTCTCTCTTGCCTACTGGACAGGTTGATTCCTACACACCTTTTCTTTTCCTACTGACTTCTTTCCTGCCTCACCCTCCCCTTTAGCAGACAGGGTGGGGAGGCTTTGTTAAGTGAAGGAATTAGCCAAAGGAATGGACAAACCTGGAAGCCTAAAAAAGAACACAAAAGTGGGGCAAACACATAGTCATGCTTCCCCAGAGCAATCTTCAGCAGTCTGCTGTGACATGGCATGATGTCATTTTGCTCAAACACCTTTGATACATTTTTTTTCTCTAAATCAATCTAACTGCTTTTAAATGCTTGCCAGCTACAGTGTCCTATAGCAAGAAGGTCCACAGCTTAGCACTGCGCTGTGCAAAGAGAGAAGGTGACAAGGTGCTTTTGTAAAGACTCAGAGACCCAGGATCTGGACCCAGTTTACAAGCCACCCTCTGTAGTTAGAATATGAAAGGAGAAGGAACAAGACTTGAAGACACTGGTGTTACTGTGGGCATTCAGCCCCATCAGAAGCTGTGAGCTGCCCCTGCCCAGAGGAGCTGTTGCAATCAGTGACCTCTGTCAGTGAATGATCTCCTGCCAAACCCATGGCCTGTTGCTGTAACTCCTACTCTCCCTTCCCTCTGCTTTATGAGGACACTGCAATAAAACATGGTTTCAGCAAGGGTGCCTCTCCCAGTTTCCATTCCCAGAAGCTCCTCGATACTGTGACCACATTCTTAAGGAGACCTGAGGCTTCACTGAGTTTGGTTGCGAGAAACAGCTTTTTGCTAGAGAGTAGGTGTGGCATGATGCCTGCTACCATTGCACATCTGTGCTGCAGTTTCTGTGAACTGCTGCCCAGTGCAATCCCAAACAAAACGTCAGGTCAGCTTGAGTCCGAAGCACATACCTTTGGCCCTCTCACACCTCCTAGGGTCTGGCTTGCCTGTCTCTGGGTGTCTTGTGGGGAAGCGGAGAGAACACATAAAGCACTGTTTCACTTCCCCAGCACCTAAAGAGCCAAGACACATGGAAGGTAGAAACATTCATCTGTCATCACGTTCAGCTTTGGACGTCACAGGAAGTCAAATTGAGGCACTAGTACAGATGACATATAAGTCTTAGGAAGGGCTGTGTCTCTGCAAGTGTTTCTTCATGAGAACAGCAGTCAGAAGGTCTTACGCTGCCTGTTACTTGAAGTGCATAGCATACACTTCTTTAGTCAGTCTTTAGCTACACGTACAGTGTTTATCAGAGCAAATGCCAGGACAAGATGACCCCAAAACAACATTTGAGGCTGATGGATCATGATGCAGATTTATTTCCAGGACTAGGAGCGTGCCTGTCAAGCACATGAGCATGAGAGCAGAGGGCCCAGACCTCAGTCTAGGTGGGGGCATGAGAGACACCACTGGTGCTAGTTCAAACCACCGATGGCAGATGACCTGTGGTTTTCAGAGATACTCCACAGAAGCAGAGGGCAGGTGGGCACAGCCAGTACCTTGCTGTGTGCACTGCCCTGGATAACATTTATACATCCAACTCTTTACTACCATCTCTTCAACTCTTTAACTGCTCTGGCTGAGTTATTGACTGTATTCTTCCATAAGGGCCTGGGGAGTGTGGGTGAGGAGCAGAAGGCAGCAATGTTGCGTAGTACAAAGAGTGCTTGTGCATGTTGAGGGGGGTGTTTGTGTGTAGAGCTTTGTGGTTCCTATCTACAACCCAACAAGCAACTGACCTGCAGCTTCCCATCCAAAGGACAGACTCAGCTTAATGTCAGGGACAAAATTTCTGCTGTCAGTTATTATGATCACCTTTGCCTTTCCTGACACTGGCCTTGAGCAGGACCTTGCCTTCAGGTAACTGCAGATGTTGCACTGAGTTTCACTGCAGGCAACGTATTTTAGTTACAGCTGAAAGTATGGTGAAAATACACCTGACATTTTAGAGAGGAACCTGTGTGAGCACTTTTCTTCTCTAAGGAACACTCATACACGCATTCAAGGTGCAACATCTTACTTTCCCAGCCAGAAGGGTGCTGTCCTCAGACTGTGGTGGTGGTAAGAGGTGAGGCTGGGAGCTGACAGCCTGATCAGCTGCCTTTGGCTGCCTGGGCTGCAGTGAGGATGGGGTTTCCATGGGAGAGGTGATCAGGCATGTGGCTCTAACAGGTAGCCCTTGTTCTGGTGTTAGCAGACAGGATGGGTGCAGTGCTGGCAGCTGCTATGCAGTTTACCAGTGGCGCATGAAGACATCATCCCTGTCACCCATGCTGGGAATAGAGGTCACTCAGCTGCTCGTGTTCTCCAGGGCTGATGTGAGGATGCCCTATACCTGCAGTGTGTTGAACAGTGCTTCCTTCAGAGCTATCTGTCCCAAGCAAAAGCTGCCTCTCCGGAAAAAAAGGCCATCATTGTTTGGAAAGGTGTTTAATTTCCCTCTTACTTTCAGCAGGGTGATCACAAACAGGCTGAGGAGTCAATTTCCCTGAGTCACTAGAAGCCAAGCATCAGACATGGTGAAATATTAGTGTTTCTTTTTTTTATTTAAATGCTATTTGCAGGCAACACCCTTATTTATCCTCTACAGCTTTTGCAACAGCAACACATAAAACCATAGCAACAAAGCTGAATGACTGCAGTCTCTGGCTGGCCACTATTTCTCCATCCCTGCAGCTTGGGCTGAGGGGAGCAATGCATTTCTTGGCAGGGTGGCAGGTACTGGTGTCTCAGTTGCAGTTGCAGACCTGGCACCAGAAACAGAGAGAGTTTGGGACCTGACTTGTTCTGCTTTTTTTCAAGCATTCAGTGTTGGGAAACTGCTTAGGCTGCAGTCCCTCACTGTCGAATGCATCGTGATGAGATACGCTCTTTCTCATAGATATAAAGGGTTTTCCTTCACAGTTTTGCTTACACTTGTGCTGCATAACAGAATACGGTTATTCTGTATGTGGTGACTGGAAAATGTTGCTCTGTCAAAACATGGTGAGACCCCACCTGCAGGACTGCATTCAGCTCTGAGGCCCCAAACACAAGGATGTGGACCTGTTGGAGTGAGTCCAGAGGAGGGCCATGAAGATGATCATAGGGCTGGAGGACCTCTCCTATGGAAACAGGCCAAGACAGTTGGGCTTGTTCAGCCTGGAGAAGAGAAGGCTTCGGGGAGACATTACCACAGTCTTCCAGTACTGAAAGGGGGCCTAGAGGAAATCTGGAGTGGAGTTTTTTACAAGGGCATGTAGTGTCAGGACAAGGGGGGATGGCTTTAAGCTGACAGAGGGGAGATTTAGATTAGGTATTAGGAAGAAGTTCTTCCCTGTGAGGGTGCTGAGTCACTGGCACAGGTTGCCCAGAGAAGCTGTGGCTGCCCCATCCCTGGCAGTGTTCAAGGCCAGGTTGGACACAGGGGCTTGGGGCAACCTGGTCTAGTGGAAGGGGTCCCTGCCTGTGGCAGGGGGGTTGGAACTGGATGAGCTTTAAGGTCCACTCCAACCCAAACCATTCTATGATTCTGTATTTTTATTTAGCCACAAAGGACCATTCCAGGTGTCCCTCTCCATCATCTGCACTCTTTTCATTGTTTCTATATACAAGTAATTAAGGACAGTGCATCTTGATGTGGGGCTCTGATGTGAAAAAGGAGCAATCTTCAGACAAGAAGTTATTCTAATATTTAGAGATAAGTTTTACCAGCTATGAACATTTTGGGGGCAGCCTCTCAAGATCCCTCTGAATAGCAGCCAACCTTCCAGCAAATCAGCTGTTCCTCTTGGCTGGCACCCATGCCAGTTGTTGTTATGTGAAAGGGTGGGGGTTAATACCTTTGCAAATACACCCAAAGTGTAACGATAGGTGTTCAAAGTGCACAACACACAATTAAGTTTCAGGGTCTCTCAGAAAAACAGAATACACCAACTGTTTAACCAGCAAATGTATTTACCAGCAGGCAAAGGCCCCAGAAAATAGGCTGAGGATGAAACCTCCGAACACTGCTCCCTGAAAGATGGAAGAACAGTTATGTAAGAAAGAAACAATTGCAAAAGGATTTCCTCATTTAAAAAGAAAACCCAACCTGTACAGAGCAAGACATTGAAACTCCCAGCTGTGCTGAAAACCATACCCTTGGGAGGGAACAATATACAAATCCTAACTCTCTTACCCTGGGAGAGAAAATAACATCTGTCATGCGTGGGGTGGATGCAGAAAGAAGATCAAATCAATAAGGATTTGCTTAGAGGAATGACAAACAGAGGCAGAAGAGTTAAATTTTCGAGAGATGGAAGTTAAAGCTCCTGGAGAGTGGTAGATAGCACATGCTGACCTACTGCACAGGCTCTGCACAAGAATGCAAGAAACAGGTAAGAGACCTAGCAGCACAGCTGCAAAACTAAAAATAAAGAGGCGGCATCTTTAATTGCCAGCACTGCTATGAGAAACCAGAAGGAGCTGGAAAATGTATGAAGATGTAGTGAAAATTGGATTACAAAGAAAAATCAACATAAAGAAACAGTTCAAAGTTAATTAACAGATGAAATCTTGAGTAATCATAAGAGGAAACATTTCAGCAGTCACAGTTAGAGTCAAACTATAAAACCTAGTGGTCTTGGTAAGTCTGTTTGTTTTACAGGGTAATCACCTGAAAGACAACTTGAAAATCAGCAGACAGACGCAGGGACAGAACTGTCAATTTCACTAATGTTCTTATAAGCAAACATGTAAATACCAGAAGGAATCTAGGAGGGCTATCAAGAAGCTAAAAACCTTAAAGCAGTGGGGAAACTAATTAAATGCTATCAGCACTCTAGGTATCAGTAGTTAGCAGTACAACATATCAGTAGTTAAAGGCTGAGAAGATTGTGTGTTAAGTCTGTGTATACGAAAGCATGAGGTCTGAAAGGCACAGTGCATAGTACAATATTATGATTTAACCAGTACAGAAGAAATACTGAAGGAAAATTACACAGGTACATAAGAGAGGATACTCATACCTCTCCAATAACCATACTTAACAGCTATATTCTTTTCTTTCTAAGAATTGACCCTATAATCAACACTTCTATAAAAAGAAGATGGCAAAGGCTGTGTAAAATATATCAGCCTATGATTTAAAATAACCTATAAAGTTTGTCTGTTTATTGTAGACAATATGGGGAAACAACTAATGGAGGATTGGAAAAAGAGTTACCAAGTATACTTGTAAAAAGTCCTTCTCCAGATTTCTTGAAGGCACCATTTAGGTATTGGAAGACTGCTCTAAGGTCACCCCTGAGTCTTCTCTTCTCCAGGCTGAACAACCCCAGCTCTCCACAGAGGAGAGCTCCAGCCCTCTGACCATCTTTGTGGCCCTCCTCTGTATAAAGGTATAAGTGTTAAAAATTCCCCTAGAGTTAGTGAAATATTCACATCTAAAGTCTCAGTGGGTGAGGACTGAGTCTTAAGGAGTGGGGGACTTGACCCCAGGTTCCATCTCTTGGCAATGGTCCTGATGGTCTTCTGATTATTGCAAACTTGAGAGTTTGCAAACTCTGAGGGACATCCCACTCAGAGGGAGCTGCTGGTTGCCACCTGCTGCAGTTCAGGAGGGCTCAAAGGGCCTCGCTTTGAACCATTTTTTATAGGGTCACAAGATGATTGGCTTTAGTCGTCAGTAAATTTCCATCCTGGGCGTAATCCAAGCTGGTAATTACTAGGAATTTTTGAAAACTCCAGTAACAATGGTATCATTCCACTCAGGCTACGATCAAGAGAACGAGATTCTAAGAGAATGACTGATTATCCCTTCTCTTGCTTCCCGCCTTAGCCAGGGAACAGGAGTCACTAGTACAATCAGTGCCTTCCTCCTTAGCCATGCAAGAGTTCATGGTATGGTCAAGGGATGCTTCACCACCCAATTCACTACACAAAGTCCAAGGTCCAGCAGGCATTCTGGAGAT
>NW_009909545.1:125529-132374 GCF_000696875.1 Nestor notabilis
GGGAGCAGCCCAGAGGATGCTGGGTGCTGGGATGCTGGGATGCTTCCCCAGGGGTGGGGAAGTATAAGATACACCACCACCGAAATACAGAAAATTGAGCACCCCATTCCAATCCTATAGACAATGATCTACGTATGTTATGTGTATGCATGCTTATTTATGAGTAACCCTTTATGAGTTTACAGTAGATATTGCAAAATCTTGGGAGAAAGGAATTGCTAATGAACCCACGTAAACCCTCTTATGAGACCTGCGTCTAATCACAACATCTTCAGTATGTCTGCCACCTTCTTCACCATCTCGCCAGTAAGACTGACAAAGGATTTGTAAAATAGTCAAGAAATAGATATATTGCTACACAGTCACAGAAGGATTACCAATAATGAAAATTATGAACAATTGAATGTCATTCAGTTCTGAGCCTATAGTATATTGAAAAAAGAAATGTTTTCCTCAAATGGTGCCTTCAAGACCACAGGGCCGCTACCTGTGAAAATACATCCAACTGTAATGTTATTTATACTAACTGTTAAATACTGTGCATATTTACATGTGGTCCACCTCCTGCTGATGACAATACCCTGTCGTGGGATGGACCCATCTGCTCACAAGACCCAGGAGACAAAAGCAGATGTTGCCACAGCACTACCTCATCTGTGAATGGTCAATTGCTGCGATGGAGCTGGCGGATGGGTGTAAAAGCTGTAATCTCCTTGGTTCTCACATACAGCCCAGCATCCAGGTCTGCTATGGGTTGTCACTTCCTCTATCTTGCCCATGACAGCAGTCCAACTAGTCCTAGAGTCCAGACATCTAGTCCATAGATCTCTAACATGACTACAATGATATTATGAAAGACCATGCTGAAACCTTGCCAAAGCAAAAGTAAACCACCACTACCAGTCTGCCTTCACCGGCTGAAACAGTCCTCACAATAGAAAGCAATCAGCTTCATCAGGCACAATCTGCCCTTGGTAAATCTATGCTGCTGTTTCCAATCACTTTTTGTTCTTCACATGCCTGATAACAGCTTCCAGAAGGATTTGTCCCTTAATTGTCACATGGTTTGTGGTGTGCTGATCATCCTTCACTTCCTTGGGCCTTCATTGCCTTTCTCAAGGATAAGCATGACATTTGCCTTTTTCCAGTCACCAGGGACTCTTCCCCATTGCCATGACCTGGCCATTCTTGTGTAGAGATAGGATGTTCAAACAGGTTCCTACCTCTCTCCACTGAGATCAGGAGCATTTTACTTAATGTTAGTCTCCATTTGGGAGACTAATTTTAAGGTGGTCACCTTTCCTGCCCAAGATATTTGGCTGCCCCTCCTTCTTTTTAACCAGTTCCATGCTATCTGCCCTTGATCACCTCATTGCTATAAAGACTAAGCAAACCCTGAGGAAATGTGACCTTCAGGGGGACACACAGCACAGTGGGATTATTCAAGGACTCTTCTGATTTCTTTGAGAACAGTGTTGGCAGTTAAATTTCATGTCTGTCTGACAACATATCCATCTTATATATGTAGATATGACTGTGTGTATGCCTGCAAGTATTGGCTATACAGGACTGGCCAGGAAGAGAAGGTAGAAGAGGTTGGTTGAAGGAAGGATAAGTCCTTTTACCTAGTTATCGGCAGTCCAGGGCAGCAGTTCCCAAACTACTCTGCTTGGAAACCTCCAGTGCTATGGCTGCCCTCTTACTGCCATAGCCAGGCTCACATCCCTGCATTTGGGAGCTCCTCTAGGAGCATGCTGGTGGTTCTAGATGACTATCCAGCCAGGACCAACCAGGGCATGTCTCTGGCTGCGTGATGCAGGAGGCCAGGCTTGCCAGGGCCAGGTCCCTCTCGCTTATGGATTTCATCAAAGCAAACAGAAGCAGCTTGCCAGCTACCTTGACTTTGAGGGGCCAAGCCGAGGGCACACGGGAAATTGCCAGAGAGAAGCAAGGGATCAGAGAGGAAATACTGCCAGCTCGCCCCCATGCTGGGAGATGCTCATGCACAGAAAGTTATCCAGAAGCAATGACAGCAGTAACCATGACAATGTCAGCAGCACAGCACTAGCAGGGCTCCCTCAGGGATTAACACTTTTCCATACCATGAGCATATCTCCCTTTTTCTGATGTGTGCTCTTGTTTCAGTGGTAGTCCATGTTTGCTTTATCTTCCTGAAGGCAGAGCTACCTGAGAAATTGCTTTCTCTGCAAATTGCTTAGGGAGGACTGCCTGTAAAAAGAAAATACTTTTTACAGGAAGTCTGTCCCAGACCATGTGCTTGTGGAGCACTTTGCGCCACAATCCCACCCTAATCCCCCTCCCCCAGATGTCCCTCCCCACTATAGCCAGGAACCACTGCTGACTGAAACCAAAGTTGCCTCATGTCACTGACCGTACTGCTATTTTCTAAGATGTGACTCAGAGCCTTTCAGTTAGGTGTCAGCATGTGCTATTTGCTAGAAATGAAATCAACATTAATTAATTCTGCTTTGGGTTTTAGTAAGTTTTTGTCTTTTCCTGCTCCAGATCATGAGTGATCACAGGGAGCAGAGAGACTGGTCCTGGCTGCGTATGGGGACCTGCTTCTCACAGCAAGGGCTTACTGCAGGGGTTGGTCACTAACAAGCATGATCTTGGTGGAAGGGAAGGAAAGGCAAACTGTGGGCACTAAGTAGCCTGATAGCTTGGTAGATCTTTCTCATTGACTGCTCAGTTCTCAGCCTCTCATGCCCACATCAGCCAAGGGAATTACTATCATTATTATTATTATCATCTTCTTTATCATCATCATTATTATTATTCTGCACAGCTCATACTTACTCTTCCTCTGTATGGGTCAACAAATATCGAGCTGCATCAATGTTTACCCCTAGGAAAGCCCAGCAGTGCTCTTTCACAGTATAAGAAATTGCAGTAATAAGCATAAAGAGTACTACTCAGCATCTGACAGGATGACTGATGTAAGCTGTCAGCCAATATTTGACTTTCCAGGTGAGATTAGATTTAGCATTTAATTTAATATAAACACAAAGCATGCAGTACAAGGCACTTACTTAACAGACAGTTGCTTACAGCCTTATGCAGGCTGGAGACTAAAACTTTAAGATATCTCTGCTCCTTACAAGAGTGTCATCTTGTTATCCAGTGGAGTTTTAAAATCTTGAGTGTTATCGTGAATCTCATCAGAGAAGGGCACAGGAAAGGTAAGTTTCTGTTGGTAATTCTTTATTTCCTATTGAAAAAGCATAGTAATTTTTAATCTGAGTTCTAGGAAAAAGGAGATTTTACGAAGTTTCAAGACAGTTTGTATTTGGTTTTGTTCATAGCTTGCTTACTTTAATTAGATTACCTTTATCCCCTATGTTTGAGTGTGAGTGTATAGCTGCAGAGAGATCTACATGCACGCGTACCTGTGTCCTTCTGTGTGTGTGTGCAGGCTGATACAGCAAAGCTAGTCCTACAAGTAAGAGGTAGATAGATTGCTGAATTCCAGTTCGAAAGACACCGCAGTTTCTTATCAGTGATGAAAATGCACCCTTTCTTACGATAGGCTGCAGTAAGCTCATCACAACTTGAAGTCTGCACTGAGATCAAATGACTTTTTTTGGAAGCTTTTGCCCTTTGTGTAGGGCTTGGTTGGCCTGAAGCATTGAAGGACAGATAGTACAGAGGAGCATCAGACTGAAATGCTGTAACACACCCTTTGCTTTCTGCAAGCTAGCAGGCTGAAATCCACTCACACCCTCCTCTTTATGCAGGAAAAGCAGGGAAGGACAGTGGTTCTTCTCAGAGCCTCTTGAGAGCTCCTTCACTGGAGTTGATATGTGTCAGTTTCTGCTCTGATCTAGCTCAGTTCAAGCAGGACCAGAGGGATCAGGGAGAGTGACTGGATCAGGGGACTATTTGGACTGACAAGTAATCAGTTGTTGAGCAGGTATCTCTCCCTCATCTCTCCCCATTGCTCTGTTTAAGGGTTAACAGCCTGGGACCCTCAGTGGGATCCCTCTCCCACCCTTTGCCCCTCTGCTAGCAACATTAGCAACACTGAAACCAGCCTTTGAGAACATCTCCTGTGGGAAGGAGACCTGATTCATGGTTTTCAAAGCAGCAGCTGGGTCTGACTGTGTCAGGGTTTGCAATAGCTGGAAGAGGGGCAGGACAGATGTGGCTATGCAGCACTACTCAGCATCCCTGCCCCTTTGAAAAGGCTGACCCTGAAGACCCATGAAGCTATTTCAGGTATGGAGGGTCTGCTTTCTTGTCCCTTCCTTGTCTAACAGGTTACCATTTAGGAGTCAGCTGTCTGGCTATTATGCTCCCATGGACTCATTTGAGCTTGCATGGCTACACCAGCCTTCACACCAGACCTAATGGCTCAGATCAAACAAGAAATAAGGAGGCCACATCCCTCCCTGAGAGATCCTAGGCAGCTGCCTGGAGTGGCAATGTGCCAGCCCTAACAGGACCCAGTATGTACTTTGTCTTCTGGGCAAAATACTTCTTCACTCGGTGTTTTGCCTCAGTAGGGAAGGCAGTGTGCCTCAACTCCTGTAACGTGGGTCATGGGGCCCCATGCTAACTGGTCTTCACCAAGGTGTATCTGGCTTCCCGCAGGCTAAAAGTGACCCAAGTGAGGGTAGGAATAAGACCTCCTTGGATCTCTGAACACACTGAACCACTCAGAGGTGCGTATTCTCAGCTGATCTAAAACTAGCACTGCACTTTCAAGCGGCAGGTGTCAAGCGCTATTAGCTAAATAATCCAGGCAAAAGAAAGCAATGTAACTGTTCCACTCTACATATTTGCTTAAAGTAAATACCATGTTGTCTTTAGAGCCATAACTTGCAAGGATGACTGAGATCCAAAACTTCACTTGGGCAGTAGAAGATATTTTCAAGGAAACTTTTCTCACTTACATGAATGGCTGGAGGAAAAACATGACGGAAGCAGCAGATAAATTGCAAGCCAAGGTTGATGCTGAAAACTTTGACTATGTTATTCTTTATTTGATGGTGATGATTGGGATGTTCTCCTTCATTATTGTGGCAATCTTGGTAAGTACTGTGAAGTCAAAGAGGCGAGAGCACTCCAATGATCCCTATCATCAGTACATCGTTGAGGACTGGGGCGAGAAGTATAAAAGCCAGGTTCTGAATCGAGAAGACCTCAAGTGTGTGATCCATGAAAACCCGGGTGCAAGGGACAAAACAAGCCCTGGATCACCTTGACTTCTTGAAAACATCTGCAATAAGGAAATCATAAAGCCACGTGCAGAGAACTCACTGGAATTACAAACAGATGTGAAACAGTTCATTAAATTAACAGAGAGGACAATGCAAAACAGAGTGCTGAGGAAATCAACATTACTGTTTCCTATGAGGACTGGCACGGCTGCTCAGGGAACACCCAAGAAAAATGCATGATTGTGCTTTGCTTTGATATTCCGTTGTTCAGGAAAATAAAACCAAGAGAATAAGAAAATTAATCACTTGGGGTTTTTTTTAAGTACTTTTTAAATCCAGAAGCAGATCTGGATATTCCCAGAACAGAATAACTGAATTAATGGTCAAAAGTGTTGATTTAGATCCAAACTGTATGACTTAATCCCATCTTAAAAATAACTTTAAAATGTACAGTAAAATACCAAAATCTCCATTTATTGACTGAACAATGTGTTATGGTATGAATCACAGGAGGTAACCTATACCTACCCACATTCATTCCAAACTCTTTTCTTAATGATCTGTCTCCCATTTTTATTTCATTATTCAATGGCAGCAAAGATTGACTCATGGCCTTCTAACAAAGCCTGGTTTAGAGCAGAAGAGCTGCTAAGCTCATGTCCTAGTTCTGCAGGGCAGCTTCCAGTGGTGCATCCTCTGTCCTCAAGTCCATAACTGGACAGCCTGTCTCTTCTACAGCTCCTTCGTTCTCCAAAGCAATCTGTCTACCTGGAGTGCAAGCTGTGTGATGGAGGTGTTGGTCACATCCCATCAGCCACAGCTCAGTCTAAACCACTGAGATCCTGCCTTCTGGCTTTCAGAGGCATGATTTCTAGACCCAGCTACCAAAACTGTCCCATTGCCATGCTTCTTAAGGGATTCCCATGGTAGGTACTGGTTTCCAGTGGCTGTGAAATGGGTTTTCAAGACTGTTGTCTTCTCCTGTGCTGCTGAAGTATCGCGAAGCCTGTTCTTGGGGAATAATGAGAAGCAGAACTGGTGACACTTCTGGTATTAAAACATGCTTCATTTTGTAGGCTTAGCTCCTATTCATGTTGCCAGGCTTAAACTGCTTAAGCTAAAAGTTCCCATGCTGGCTGTCTATCGTGTGGGCTTGTTGTTTGTTTTTAGAAAGTTTTGGCTGAAACACTTCAGCCATGTCTGGCACTACAGTTCCAACAATTTTGTTTTGCTCATGTTAAAAAGAAATGAAAGGGCTTCTTCTCTTGGGAAGCTTTGGCTTGTTTTGGAGACTGGCCTCGAGATTGGGCACAGCAGCTGCTGTCATGCTCTCAATGTGCCTTTTGCTGGCATAGTAATAAGCCTTTGAAACATCTTAGCCTGCGAGGGCTGGGGAAGACTTGTCAGGTCCCAGAGCACAGCCTTCTGGGGGTCCTGTCTTCCCCAGCATGTCCCCTTTCCCCCACCTCCGCGGGTAGTCTCTGAGTGTCTGCCAGCTCCCCTGCTCCCACCATGAGTGTGCTCCACAACCAGGCTGCGAGCCTTCCCTTCCTCTCGCTGCCCACCGGCTGCAAAAGCAGATGCTGGGCTGCACTGAGCGACTGGAGGGACCCTGGGGCCACCTGCGCCTGGTGCCATGAGCACGCTACACTCATGGAGAGC
>NW_009909546.1:0-206 GCF_000696875.1 Nestor notabilis
ACCCCTTGAGTCGGAGCCCTTGTGTCGGGCCCCTTGTGCCGGACCCTCCGTTCCGTGGCCCCCCTCCCTGCGGCCCCTCCGTATCGTGACCGGTGCCGAGTGTCCCTCATTGAAATGATCAGCATCTGCCGGGATCGCGGGGACCGAGTTCCCCGAGCTCCCCCCTCCATGGCGGCGGCCTTCGGGCCCTGCGCCCCGTCAGCGCT
>NW_009909546.1:354-1187 GCF_000696875.1 Nestor notabilis
GGGGTTTGGGGGTGCCGGGGGGAAGGAGAGGTGAGGGAAGGGGCTCCTTCAGCTGGGAAGGGAAGGGCTTTGGGGGGCAGACAGCAGCCCCACAACCAAGAGGCTATGTCCTTACAGTGGTGTGTGGTGGGAGGACGGGAGGTAACAGGCATAAGTTCGAAGGAGAGAGATTCAAACTTGAAACTAAGTTTGAAGGAGAGAGGGTCAGGGCAGTGCTAAGCACAGATACAGTCTGAGTGAGACTGGATTGAGAGCAGCCCTGAGGAGAAGGACTTGGGCGGATGGTCAGTGAGAAGCTCCCCATGACCCAGCAGTGTGCTCTTAAGCCCAGAAACCAACCGTGTCCTGGGCTGCATCACCAGCAGCGTGACCAGCAGGTGGAGGGAGGGGATTCTCCCCCTCTGCTCTGCTCTGCTCTGGTGAGACCCCTTCTGCAGTCCTGCGTCCAGATCTGGGGCAACAATATAAGGACATGGAGCTGTTGGAGTGAGACTAGAGGCGGCCACGAAGAAGCTCTGAGGACTGGATCATCTCTGCTGTGGAGACAGGCTGCGAGAGCTGGGCTTGTTCAGCCTGGAGAAGGGAAGGATCCAGGGAGAGCTTAGAGCAGCTTCCAGTGCCTAAAGGGGCCACCAGGAAAGCTGGAGAGGGGCTTTTGACAAGGGCCTGTAGGGACAGGACAAGGGGGAATGGCTTTAACCTGACAGAGGGGAGATTGAGATGAGATCTGAGGCAGAAGTTGTTCCCTGTGAGGGTGGTGAGGCCCTGGCACAGGTTGCCCAGAGAAGCTGTGGCTGCCCCATCCCCGGCAGTGTTCAAGGTTGGGCAGGGGT
>NW_009909546.1:1218-13055 GCF_000696875.1 Nestor notabilis
GGGGTTTGGAACTGGATGATCTTTAAGGTCCCTTCCAACCCAAACCATTCTAGGACTCTGTGATTCCACGGTCTCTAGAAAACAGGGCTCTGATCCTGAAGTCATGTTGCTTGGATAGAGCCTTAGGAAGGTTGTACATTGGACTATGCCCAAGTCATGAAGAGTTAAGTGAAGGCTCTGGGCCTTGGCGGTGTTATTGGTTGTTCCAGTCAATCAAGGGAATTCCACTGGTCTGGCAGCAGTGTTGTGGCCTTCCAGGAATGTGGCACTCAGCTCTGACTCCGACTGCTGCTGTTTGGGAGGCTCTGGGAATGGGAAGAAGGTGTTTAAGTCTCTTAACCTCTGTGAATCAACTGCAACTGCCATTGAGGTGCAGTTTAGTGCTATCAAAGAGGATGTGGGGGTTGGAGTAAGGGAAGTGGCACCCAGGGATTGTTAATGGTGCTGTACAGATAGGGGCTAATGGCACATGGAGGGACATGCAGGGTCCTGTCAGACCTACTCTGCATTTGGTGTATTCTGCATGATAAGAATATTAAAACTACATGAGGAAAGGATATGGGTTAAGTGGAGAAGCAAGCTGCCTACAAACACCAGTGGTGTGATGTACAAACTACCTAGATAAACTTTCCCTGAGGGATTGCATTTGGATTAGGGGCAATTTGCAAGGCAAAATTCTTTTTTTTTTCTTTTTTAATCAGAGACAGATCCTACCTTAATTCCTTCAGTGACCTCTCCCGAACCTGTGTGATCTCTGCCAGGCTCTTCCCAAGGTAAACTTACCAATTGCAGCTAGTGCTCCAGATGGGCTTTATGAAGGCATGTTTGCAGATTGTCAGAAAGGTGAGCAGGAAAAGTAAGGATTTTTTGATTGATGATTATTTTCTCTATAATGAGATGATGAATGGAAGCTGTCTTTCCATTCAGTCCAGATTTGTAAAGGTATTTGAGGTATGAAATGCCAAGAAAATCCTGAGGATTAGCTGAGTACTGGAATATGTTTAGAATCTGTTTTCTCTGACTAAGTTAATCTGGTTCTTCCATTATTTCTCTGTCATCTCACTGTTTGAGGCTCAGCCTTGGCACATTCCTCCATCTAACCAAGGATCTGACACAGAGTAAGGGAGGACCTGTATCTTTCATCCCAGCAGAACAGGAACTTCTCTGCCTGGCACTAGGGAAACAAGAGCAGTATCACCTGACTCACAGGCTGTGCTGAGTGAAAAACAGTCCTAAGGATCCAGCTTCATTTTTGTTTTCAACTCTTGCTAGAAAATACTTTCTTCACTCACCTCACCACACCATGCAAAGAAATGGGCATGGAGGTCCTGTGTCTGTTCTCACTTAGGCTGTTCAAAAGAAATCTGAACTGACTACTTGTAGCCACTTTAAATAGGAAAATGTTGGAGAGATGGTGCTTTTTTCTTTTTTTCTTTTTCTTTTTTTTTTTTTTGTTGTTGTTGTTATTATTTTTTCTTTTAAGTACTGTACTTGGTGCAATGGCTCCTGGCGGCCTTTTGGATCACCAGGTGGGATCTCCCATTTCCCAACTGGAGTACGGTCTAAGTCTGTTTTCCTCTTGTGCTTCAAAGCCTGGTTTCCTGTCGCTGCTGCTCTCAAGCTGGTGCTGTATTCTCTTTTTCTTCCCCACACATCATCGTTGCAGAGTTCACTGAGGCTTTTCCCCATGGAGACACTTGTATAGATCCTTGCTAGAGCTGCTGGACCTCATGTGAGCTTGTATGCCAGACATCTTGGGGCACATCCCATGGCCTGAGCTGCTCTGTGATGCTTTGCCAGTGAATTACACAAGTTGGCTGTCTCTGTGGGCACTGAGGGGATTGTGGATGACACAGGAGGACTACCAACCACCTGAATGATGCAAACTGTGCCCTACCTGCAAAGTGAGTGGTTTACCGCTGATGTTAACATGATCCCTCAGCTGTAACCTACAGCCCCTGCCAAACCAGTGAGACTGAAGGAAGCACCACAGCATTTAAAGGGAAAGCCTTTAATATGTGGGAGAAGGGAGGCTCAGGAAAAACCTTCTGTACTGAAGACAGAATTTCCTTCCCATGTTAAACAAGGCAACTCCAGCTTTTCAGTCATGTTAGTGAGAAGGAAATCAAATCCCACAGTGGATTACAGCACTGCACATGGCTCTGTTGGAGAGCTGGCACTAGTCTATTATTTAAGAGAATGTAAATTATGTGCTCTTATTTGTCTTTTCTTCAATTAAGGAAATACCCAGTCAATGTAATGAATAGCAGTTTTTAAGGATAAGGGTAACTGAATGCACAGCAGCTGTAACTCATTGTCTTATCATATCCCAGAGTGAGAGAGCTGGGATAAAACTGAACCTTCCCACATCTTAGGAAGAGTCACAGTACACGCATGAATTCTCAACATTTAAAGACTAGAAATCATGATTCAGAGAAAATGCCAACTGCTGATGGACAAGGATTAGGAGAAGACTCTGGTCTGTGAGCAGATTATTCTAAACTGTGTCACTTGAGAGTTTCAAGGTTTTTTGGCGTGGAGACATTGACCATTGCCAAGACCAGACATGGGACATGACGCACCATGGATCTGACCTGAAAGAAGAGCATCCAGCGGGAGACTCTGCCCATTGGGGTACTTGGTCAAGTGCCGTCTGAACTCCAGGTCCAGAGCAATGATGAGGTAAATCAGTGTATCTCCCTCTCCCAGACTTTGTTCTTTCATTTTTCTAGTTGCCCTGGATGTTTGGAAGGGGAAGTTCATCTCAACCAACACGATGGCCTAAGAGCTATTGAAGTCTGAGCTGGTCACCTCTCAAGCAATCAGCTGAAATAGGAACACGCAGATGGAAATTGTCTCATATATCTTGGGATCTGTTGATTATGCAAGAGACCAGACTGACTAACTGTGATTAAGGAAGCTAACTTTTCAGCATTTAAAGTGAGATGGGGCAAATCCCATCCATCAGCATCATTCTCTGGTATTGCAAATCATCGCAGAATCACAGAATGGTTTGGGTTGGAAGGGACCTTAAATATCATCTATTTCCAACCCTCTGCCATGGGCAGGGACACCTTCCACTAGACCAGGTTGCTCCAAGCCCCGTCCAGCCTGGCCTTGAACACTGCCAGGGATGGGGCAGCCACAGCTTCTCTGGGCACCCTGTGCCAGGGCCTCACCACCCTCACAGTAAATATCCCAAGCTTTTTCCCCCAGGAAACCAAGTTAAACTGATTGCTTCACAGGTGTTTCTGTGGCTTCTTAAGACCAAACTGTTGTTTCTGCCTTTTTTTTTTAAGTATCCATTAGGTAGTATGTAGCTTCTTGTGGGAGCAGTTCAGCACTAGGTCTGTGTTACAAACAGCAAATGGCTACACAAGGAAATTATGGAACCCTGCAGCAATGGTTTTTATTTTCTAAGCAATGAGCATACTCACTGGAAAAATGAAATTCCTAGGGATTTGTATTTATGGTTCTGTAAAATAAGTAACAGTAATGCCCAGGAACATACCAAACCAAGTAGTCTCTATCCCTGACATAACAGCAGACCTACATAACATCTTAATGTAACTCCTACCAATTATGTTATTAGAATAAAAATGTACTTCTAACATGCTTCATAATCATTCCTGAGGTCACAAAATGGGTCAGAATCTGAAATAGAGACAAAAAACTACAGAGGGACAGTCTCCATCACTTATGTCTGCCACTGTGCTGCTGGGTGGCCTTAGGCAAGCTCTCCCACCACCTGTGCCCTGGTTGCTGATGTGCAGGGGCAGAGCATTGTTTACCCACTTTTTATACTGCACTTCCAGAGTCACTGATAAGAAATCCCTAAACAAGTACAGAGGAAGGCTGTTGTGCCTGTGCCCTTCCTTACAGATGTGTTTCCCTGCACCGCTTGGCATTTCCAGAATCTGCCCTTTGATTAAAGAACTGAAAGTATCTTTTAAACCCCAGAGGCCAATGAATCAGCATTGCTGCATCTGAATTCCACCAGTACAAGCAAGATCAGAATGTGAGCCCTAGGCTACAGCCCTGCTCAGATGTGGGGAACAAACCCACGCATGCCAGCTGCCCTCTTACCCAAGCTTTCCTATCCACTTCTGCCCAGAACTCCACCTGCATTTACCTGGTGTTCCTTGCCGAGAGCCATGGCAGAGTTTGATGCTCTAGTTTGGCTTTGTAGCCAAAATGAAGTTTTCCTAATTACTGCTTTTCTGAGCTAAAGAAACAGAAGCTTGGGGAAAAGGACAATATGTAACTGAAGTTGATGGGAGTTGCAGGTGGGAGCATGGCTGGATTAAACCTGAGGATTTTTGGAATCTTCCAGTTTGTGTGGCAAGATGGAAAAGGAGTGAACGTGGGCTGTTGCCAAGGAAGTAAGTGCATTCAGGGAACGAAGTCTCAGTGGTGGCATTGGGGTTGTAATAGGTGAAAGGATGGTTACCAAACACACACACAAAGACTGTGGAGACCTTGCGGCAAAGGGAAAGCAGTTAATGATAGTAGCTAAATGTAAGATAAAAAGTTGCTGCAGTAGGTGGATGAAGCTGATAATGAATGGAGAGCACAGCTCAGCTCACGTAATGAAGGGCTGAGGAAAGGAGGTGGCAGTGACTCAGTATGAAGGGTTGTGGTTGGGGGGGGTGGATTAAGGAGAAGGAGCGAGGACAGGAACTGGTTTGAAATCAGTCACCTTGTTCCTGCTGGGAACATGCTCTTAGCCTGATCGCTTTTCCACGTACCTAGCATGGGCATTCTTCCTGTCCTGTGCTCTCCGCCATCCCCAAAACCATGCAAAGACATCCTCCAGGTGGATGTTCTAGAGAAGGTGCACCAGCAATCCATTCAGGGGAAGGAATTGCTTTCACACGCCAGCCGGCTCAAAGCAAGGCACAGCAGGACACACAGACAACCCCTGACTGCATCTGAAATGCCCCTTGCTGCACAGCTGCTTCCACAGGCTTGAGAAAGATGATGGCAGAAGATGCATGTCTGGATAGATGATTTGCAACTGTTTGTGCAGCCTGTATCCTGAGCACAACCTGTCTCCAAACCACAGAGAAATTGTTGGTTGGCACACGATGCTTGGGAGACCCCCAGGGAGGTAAAATCCCAGGTTGAGACAGGTCCAGACATTGCAGGGCACTCCCAGCACATCCTCTAGGAAGTGAAAACTGAATTCAGCTCTCCAAAAAGCCCTGAAGGCAGGAGAGAGGTAGCAACAGGAGCAGATGGTCTAAATGATCTTTTCAACCTGTTCCATCCTGGGATCTTGCTCTGGATGGGCAGGATGCTGCCAGACCCACCCAGCAAGGTGGGGAGGGCAGGATGGTGTGCACAGCCTCGTACAAGCTGCCTGCCAGGCTGTGTGTGCTGACTTCAGGAACCAGAGCAGCTCTGGTGGCTTTATAAACCAGCTCCATGCAGTGGAAACAGCTGGCCTGAGGCTCCTTCCATGTGCCCTCTTCCCTCCATGCAAACCCTGCTAACCCCTTAGTCCCCAGGCGCACACCAGTCCTGAACGTCATGCTAAAAGTCTTCAGTCAGGCCCCAGATCAGGAGATTTTCAAAGAAAGGTTTTATAAGCCCACAGATCACAAGACCAGGGTGCTCAAGCATTGCCAGCACCTCCCTTTGGTGTTTTTTTTTCCTGTCATTTAGTGGGGTTTTTGCTGTTCATGTTGGTTTTCTTTTTGGGGGGTTGTTTGTTTTGGGGTTTTTGTTTGTTTTGTTTTAGTTTGTTTTTCTATTGTGTAGTTGTTTGGGGTGTTTTTCTTCTTTTTGGTGGTCTTTTTCTTTTCCTGCTGCCTGTTCTTCTCTGTGGTCATGTTTTCTTATCCAGGCAGTCTCTTCCCCCTGCTCACTGGTAGGTTCATTCACAAAGAGATCACAGAATGGTTTGGGTTGGAAGAGACCTTAAAGATCACCAGTTCCAAACACCCTGCCATGGGCAGGGACACCTTCCACTAGAGCAGGTTGCTCCAAGCCCTGTCCAACCTGGCCTTGAACACTGCCAGGGATGGAGCAGTCACAGCTTCTCCGGGCAACCTGTGCCAGGGCCTCACCACCCTCACAGGGAACAACTTCTGCCTCAGATCTCATCTCAATCTCCCCTCTGTCAGGTTAAAGCCATTCCCCTTGTTCTGTCCCTACAGGCCCTTGTCAAAAGCCCCTCTCCAGCTTTCTTGCCAGCCCCTTTAGGCACTGGAAGCTGCTCCAAGATCTCCCTGGATCCTTCCCTTCTCCAGGCTGAACAAGCCCAGCTCTCTCAGCCTGTCTCCATAGCAGAGGTGCTCCAGACCTCAGAGCTTCTTCGTGGTCTCCTCTAGTCTCACTCCAACAGCTCCATGTCCTTATATTGTTGCCCCAGAGCTGGACACAGGACTACAGGAGGGGTCTCATCAGAGTGGGGCAGAGGGGGAGAATCCCCTCCCTCGACCTGCTGGTCATGCTGCTGGTGATGCAGCCCAGGACACAATTGGTTTCTGGGCTCAAGAGCACGCTGCTGGGTCATGGGGAGCTTCTCACTGACCAACAAACCCAAGTCCTTCTCCTGAGGGCTGTTCTCAATCCAGTCTCACCCAGACTGTATCTGTGCTTGGGATTGCCCCAGTCCAGGTGCAGGACCTTGCACTTGGTCTTTTTGAACATCATGTACCTTATATTTCTGTAGAATTATGGGGGACTGTAAACTTCCTTGCTGCTTTCCTCCCTTGGCTTTTGTAGCCAGAATGCATTTTCTTACTGCTTCCTCCATGAAGAAGTCATCATGTGTTTTCCCTAGGCCTCACCTTACTCATTTCAGTGCTTTTCCCTATGTATCATCCTTTGGCTGTGTTTAGATCCTTTCTTTCACCCCCCACAGAAGGATTTGAGATCATTCTTTTGCACTGTGGGTTCTCCTCATGGGGATTAGCCTGTGGACCTGCTATAAACAGTAGATGCTGGGGAGATCCAAAGGGATGATGGAAGTCTCCATTATGTCCCTTCTAGATGGGGTCATCAGTAGTTACTGGATAGTCATTACCCTATGGGAGCTCCCCTCACTCTACCCCACTCTTTGAACATCCTGACAGTTCACATCAGAAGCTTCTTTTCCTTTGTTCTTTCCACGTTCTTCATCCATTCCCCTTCTTGCACTATAAAAAGTCGTCAGGGTCACAGACTGCAATCCTTATGTTGTCAACCTTATGTTGTGAACTAATGGGACTTTCACCAAAAACTACACCAATGTTGTAGGCTTCTGAAAGATACCAAAGGACTTGTCCAGCAGGCTGCAGATGTTGAGGACCTTCAGGAGATGCTGGGTGTACAAGAGGTGAGCTCATCATGAATAACTAGCTAACCCATGAATAAGCTAACCCTAGACTGAAATGGCCTAAAATAATTTTTGATTTTGTCAGTCTGCCTCCTTATTTTTGGAAGGCATTCACAGATCAGCTGATTTCTCAGCTGTTGTCTCCCTGGAGTTGGTTGCTTTTCTTTGCAATTTGCTTAATGCTTTGATTCTAGCCCAACTACACCAGCTTCTTCTGGCATCTATCCAAGCCTCGGCAGACTCCCTGGACTTTGGACTGAGCCCACTGTCCTTTCTGTTCTAAGATCTCTTGCTCTTCCATTGAGTATTAGTGAGTTAAACCCATGCCAGTGTTCAATACCAACATGACAGTCGTGACAAGACAGGTGGATCTAGCAAGTGCTAGATGTGACGTCTTTGGCCATATGTTGTCTTTTGATGCAGCAGATCACTGTCATCTGGATCCCCACCATCCAGGATGACTGCCTCCACCTACAGAAACATACTGCCAGCACCATCTCCTTCCTCTTGCGCATTAAATTTAGATATTGGCAATCTCTACAATAGCTTCACTGTATTCGACAGGGCAGCATCCTGATATGGAGACGTGGTGTTAATCCTTGTGAAGTCTGTCTTTCCTCCTTCCCGTGGCTTTGACACTGGAGCTTGAACAGGTGCTGGTTGTATCCCAGCTTTCCACTGGGAACTCTGGGCCAGGGTCTTTGCTGCTGCTTTGGAGGGCAGGTTCCCGGTTGTCTGGTGAGTGGCCCAGCAGTGATGAACTGGTGGTCTTGGAACAGTCTCAAGATCTGCAGGAAATGATAGCTAGAAAGAGAAGGCAGTAAGTGTCGTATCATCCCAGCTGCTTCAGAGGCACCAAAAACATTGGAGCCCCCTGAGAACTTCTATGAATTCTACACATTCTACATACATTTTATATTTATTCTACATACGTTCTACACATTATATTCCTAAATTATTTCCCAAAATTATGTTCCTAAATTAGATTCCCAAATGATACAAGCATAATCTGCATTATTTGCAATGACCTCTGCTTTGATATAAGTTTCCCTTAAGGACAAAAGGACCCAATTAGAAATTGCTGCTGGTAAAGCCAAATGCACAGTAATTGATTCTCCACATCAATTCATATGTTAATGCACAAATTCTTCCCTGTGCATATGGCTGTGACTGATCCCAGTCTCACTGTTTGAAGTCTTGCAATGTAAAGGAGGAAGTTTATTATTACACACTGTTCAATGAACACTTTACTGAACAGTATAAAAGTTAAGCAAAAAATATTATCAACACAGTGATTGTTTATTCCTTGCAAAAGATCCCAAATATTCAAAAAGCACAGGTTCTGCAGACCAACAACATTGGCTTTTTTTGACTGATGGAAATTATTTAGTAAGGATAGTGAACAAATATTAACAAACCCAAATATTTACACAGCAACTCATTAAAAAGCAATGTAGGCAGATAGTCTTACATGAAACTAGTGTCCATAGTAAAATGGTTATGCAGAAAAGGAAATGCTGCTCTGCAATTCCTGCCTGCCTGTTTCCCCTTCCCATTATTTGAGTTGGCAGCAATGGGAGATAGATGGTGCTCGATGCCATATTGATTAGTTATAAATAAGCAATCCAGCAACTGCTGAATATCAATCTAAAGAAAGGCTAGTGAATATCCGACTGCCCAAAGTGGTCCAGGTTCTTGCCAATACTTGTCATGTGACAGAGATGGTGTGATAAAAGCAGCTGCGGGTTTTTTGTCTTAGTAAGAAAAGCACACCACCATAGAAGCGGTAGTAGTTGCAGCACACATCTGACTATTCTTTGCTTTTCATAGAATCATAGAACCACATAACTGCAGGGGGGGTCTCACCAGAGCGGGGCAGAGGGGGAGAATCCCCTCCCTTGACCTGCTGGTCACGCTGCTGGTGATGCAGCCCAGGACACGGCTGGTTTCTGAGCTGCAAGCGCACACTGCCGGGTGTTGGGCTTTTTGGCTCCTATGTTATTGGTTCAGTTTTAGAGTTCACAGGGACAGAGAGGCATAGACTATTAAAGCCAGGCTGTACTTTTAAAATTAGGGTGACGCATATAAGATGAGTCTGAATATGCAAGCATCATATTGAGCTATTTTCACTCTAAGGAATAGTCTCATGAAGTTCAACAGGGTTTCTTGTACATATGAATAAAATTCAAAATAGGGTGTGCAGAATATAAACATACACTGGACAGGACCATGTCTCAGTGCTGAGAGCACTGGATCTTCATGTGAGCTAGATCCACACAGTACATAAACGTGATTCATACTCAAAACATCAATTCCCTGGCAATATGTCATAGGAAAAATTATTCAGACTTCAAATGCTTCCATCTTATTACTCTAGGAGGTAGGTAGTGAGGCAAGAATGACTGATCCTGTCAAAAAGATGGTATTTAGCAAGTACTAAAAATAAGTCAGTAATTCAGGAACAGCTGTGAGGGTGGAGCACGCTCTCAAACAGAAACATGCAGACAGCCTGAAAGGCAAAACCAGCCCCTAATTGCTGACATTGCAGTCATTAGCAAAGCTGTCAAAAGCATCAGTCAAGTTGTACATTCCTAATAAAGTATCTGGGAATTTTGACATTTGGGCATAAGGCTCCCAATTTTGATGAGAAGCTGCAGAAGACTTCTCAGTGGCAGTCCTGAGAGACTTGCATAAAGGACACTGGTGTGGCCACAGTGATGCCTGCAATGAGCCAGAGCTCAGAAATCATAGCAGGGCAACGCAGCTCCATGTCAGAGGGAACAGGAGGGGTGATGACTTCTGACAAGAGCTTGTAGGGATCGGACAAGGGGGAATGACTTTGAACTGACAGAGGGGAGATTTAGGCGAGGTATGAGGAAGAAGTTGTTCCCTGTGAGGGTGGTGAAGCCCTGGCACAGGTTGCCCAGAAAAGCTGTGGCTGCCCCATCCCTGGCAGTGTTCAAGGCTGGGTTGGAGAGGGCTTGGAGCAACCTGGTCTAGTGGAAGGTGTCCCTGCCCATGGCAGGGGGTTGGAACTGGATGAGCTTTAAGGTCCCTTCCAGCCCAAACCATTCAGTTATTCTGTGATTCTGTATTCTTAGAATAAGGCATTTCCCTGGATAAAAGTAGAGCAAGTATTCGCTCCCCACTTTAGGGACATGGGATTGTATGTACATTTATAAGAAAGAATATGGCCCTTCCTTCAGAGAAATACATAATTTATTGTAATGTACTATTATTGTAATTTAGCTAATTTAATTTATTCTAAATGAAGTGTGAGCCTGGTCACACTGTATGCTACTGTTTCCATTACTAATAAACTCCAAAACCTCACAAGTTTCCTAGGAGAAAAACTGATTCACCACATGCAAATGTGGAGCCAGTGCATGTAATTCCAGGACTAGGGTCATCACATTAATTATGTGTTTATTCTATTTTGGTGTGCTGCTGTGCAGCCGCCTGTGCTTGGAGCTCCATATAATAACCTTTTTCACATCTTCATTGTTGGCTGTAATATACTTCATTCTCACCTACTTTCTGCACTTGGATCATTGATCTGTTTAAGAGCTTCCTTTTAATTTTACTTGATGTTTGCTTGCTTGGGGCATTTGTTCCTTCATCATAGCCTATTATTCTTCTAAGGTTTTACTAAAAGATTTGAGCATTAAGCCTCTTTATTTGGACTTGATTAAATAAGAGTCTTTTCATATGTCTTCATTTCAACAAGGTTTCCCAATGCTACCCTAATAATAAATGGAAATTAATTTTGGATTATTCCTAGTGAGCTATATATATTCTTTCTCTATGCATCAGCCTACTATACCCTAACCTTTATTGTCATGTAGTGTTGTAGTCATTAATGGCTAGCGTAACAGCAGGCTTATACATCAGAGAATATGAAACACAGCTCTGCTACTGAAATTTGGACTACTCTAACCTCAAACTAAGCATATTTTTAATGTAAAGGTCTAGGAAAGAGGTACGCACCAACACAGGCTACCCTGGATTTTTAACACAAAGAGATGCCAGTGCTGCCAAGATTGCATAGCACAAAGGCATGGAGCTTTGTTCTGGGTTGACGTCAGTCACCAAGGTGTAACCCCATGGTCTTCAGGACACTCAATCCTGGGTTAGGCTGCCCTAACTGCCTAGGAGGGACCCATGGAGGATGGTGGCCTGTTAGATCTTGGCAGCAGGTAGTGGCTCTTCCCAGGGCATTTTGTGGTGTGAGAGTTATGAAGACAGGCTGAAAGAACTCAGCTTGTTCAGCCTGGAGAAGAGAAGGCTCCAGGGAGGTCTTAGAGCAGCTTCCAGTGCCTAAAGGGGCCAATAAGAAAGCTGGAGAGGGGCTTTTGACAAGAGCCTGTAGGGATAAGACAGGAGGAATGGTTTTAAACTGACAAAGGGGAGATTGAGATGAGCTCTTAGGCAGAAGTTGTTCCCTGTGAGGGTGGTGAGGCCCTGGCACAGCTTGCCCAGAGAAGCTGTGGCTGGCCCCTCCACTGCAGTGCTC
>NW_009909546.1:13107-24990 GCF_000696875.1 Nestor notabilis
CAGGGGGTTGGAACTAGATGGGTTTTAAGGTCCCTTCCAACCCAAACCATTCTATGATAATTCTATGAATTTGGTACCCGCTAACTCTGCGTGCTCTCCCAGACATCTGTCTATGAGCATTTTGTGTCAGCTAAATGCTTTCTGGTGACTATTTGCTACAGGAATAATAATGTCCCTTTGAATTTGTGAGCAGCCAACAGAAGGTGGCACACACATAAACAGTGTTCAACCCTGTACTGCTGCAGTTTGTAGCAAAACCTCCACTGATGTGCTGGACGGTTTGGACTTTGTGGTGGGAGTCAGACCAGTTACTTGCGCCTTCCTGATTGGGAGTTGCGCGTCAAGAAACTTTGAAGAACACATAACTTTCCTAAAATCTAGGGAAAGGAAACGCAATTCACATCTTTTTGCCCTGAACTAAGATTCTTCACTGCTGGACTGACAATAAGACAGCTTTCAATTTGAAATGGGAAGCTGTGGTGGAATGAAGCCATGTAAGGATGCTCTGATCTAAGGGCTACAGAGGAAGCTGTTGGAGAATGGAAATTGTAAGACACAGGCTGAATATTTTCTATTCTTTAACACTGACTGAATCTATTTCCTTGCAAATAGGCTGTATTTGGGTCAGGAGAATGGATCCCAATCTCGGGAGACAATGCCTCTCTTTTATGTAAACCTTCTTTAGCTCAACTCATATGCGTTCCCTGGCTTTCATCGCTTAGGAAACACGCTTCCAGGTCTGCAAAACCCCTGATACGCTTGTGAGCACATCCTTCTTCTGCCAGTTATTTGTTGCTGTATCTACAAAAGCTCAGACCCATGATGCTTTCTGGAAGCCTGACTTCCCTAGACTCTTTCATGTGAGGATGCCCTATTTTACTAGTGATGAGCACTATGAATCCTCAGTATTAAGACCTTGGGGCTGCTTGCTCAGGCTCAGTGCAATGAACAGAGAATAAATGAGCATCAAACTGCAACGATCAAAAGTTGACAGCAGAGAAGAGAAGCTCTGGGAAGAGATGCAAGTCTCATATGAGAATTGATCCAGTGCTTTGTAAAACATGGCAACAGGCTGTTAGGACACTGCAGTAAGCAAAGTGAGGGAGGAACAGATAACAAAGTCACTGTCTGCATACAGTTGCTGTCCTTTTCCCACTGGAGGCAGACGGACTATGTCTAGGCTGCAATGATAGATGGCCCCCAGAGCAGCCAGACATAGGGGAGCTCTGTGTCCTGCTCCTGGACAGGTATCTCTCTTAAGAAGCGGCAGTCTAATGACAGAAGGAGCAAAGCTTCACAGTCACCTAAATTAAGTAAAAGCTCGGAGCTAAACTGGCCTTGGGTGTGTCTGACACTGGGCCCCCACTGTTATAATTACAAGCTGCTGATACTTGCCAGTGATTTTGGCTTCTGGAGCTTATTAGACCCACGACTTGCCCTCATTTTTTTCTCAGCTGCCTGCCGGCTAAGGTCTGGGGTCTTTCCTCCTCCTTTCTTTCTCCTGCAGAGTAGAACAGAACAGTATTAATGAGTGCTATGGAGTTGGTTCCCTGGGGTTGAGAAAAAGAAAACCCCTTATGATACTGTCACCTGAAAAGACATGGTTTAAGATAAATACATTTTATCTTGCACCTGGGGCAGACCAAGAGCACGCAGTCTGGTATTGAGGCTCAGAGGAGGGCAGTAAGTTGCTATTTTTAAAGTTATGTTAATTTTCTAGCATTTATAAACCTGCCCTTGGCCTGGGACTCACTGATTTAAGCTAAATCCATGTGACATGTTACATCAGCTTAGGGAAATTCACAAAAAGGCAAGTTTAGCTAAATGAATTTGAGAGTTTTTGTGAAGTCCATGTATCATAAATAAAGCTGGGGGACTGCCCCTCCAACAAGTTACTTACTCATTGTTTTGATAGCCAAATACTTCTTGTATATGTGTATGTGTATGTATTTATAAATTTATACGCAGCTATTACTACAGTCAGTACAATAAGGTGGCAGAACAGGAATATTTCAGAGTGTGAAAATTAAGTGAAGTACTGGAATATGCCCAGCTGCCACATTTTTCCAGTATCAGGAGTAAAATCTATCCTATGAGGAAGTTTGTTAACAACTCAGGCAGGTTCATAGACACATGTGCTCTGAAGGTGTTCATTCTCGTCCTATATTCACATTCTGCAAGAGACAACTAGGGAATTTAAAGCAGAAACTCTCTGTGATCTCCGAGGACACCTCCCAGCTCCACCACCAGCATCTCTGAGCTCCTGGAAGTCACGCTAAAAAGCATAGTATGAGTAAAAAAATCATTAATATAAAGGGTGGAAACAGAATCTAAAATCAATATTCATCCTATAAAGAGGCAGAGTCACACCACATAATACATATGTCCTCATAAGCAGCCAACACCAGCACGTCTAATAGTCACTTATTCCAGACCCAGATCAAGAACCATAAAGACAAATCAGATATTATTTCAAACAGGAAATTAAGGCAAACTGCAATCTTTTTATAAACACTTCACTAACAGTCAAGAGAGAAAATTCAATCCAAAATATTATTATGGGGAATGAACTGGTCATCTTGGTGGACTTATCAGTGTTAGGTCTGTGCTTGGACCCAATAATCTTAATGGTCTTTTCCAGCCTAAATGATACTATGATCTTTAGATACAATGCAGACCTGGTCTTGTGGTTGTAAATTAAGATTTATGTGAAAATTAAGATTTTGGAGAAGGGAAGGCTCCAGGGAGAGCTTAGAGCAGCTTCCAGTGCCTAAAGGGGCCACCAGGAAAGCTGGAGCTTTTGACAAGGGCCTATAGGGACAGGACAAGGGGAATGGCTTTAAACTGACAGAGGAGAGATTGAGATGAGATCTTAGAAAGAAGTTCTTCCCTGTGAGGGTGCTGAGGCCCTGGCACAGGTTGCCCAGAGAAGCTGTGGCTGCCCCATCCCTGGCAGTGTTCAAGGCCAGGTTGGACAGGGCTTGGAGCAACCTGGTCTAGTGGAAGGTGTCCCTGCCTGTGGCAGGGGGTTGGAACTGGATGAGCTTTAAGTTCCCTTCCAACCCAAACCATTCTATGATTCTATGTTTCCATGTTTCTATGATATTAACCTCTACTGCTGTATTCTAGTGTCCTTGCTTATGGTGTCAGAGAATCCCCCTGCAGCATATCACCACCATGATCTCACTTCAAGGTCAAGAAGATGTAAGCAGTGAGGATGAGTTTCTCAAGGCTGCAAAGGAAAAGAGCATCAGAGCCAAGAGGAGAAAGGCAGTTCTCTCACTCCCAGTGCTGAGCTCAGTGTTTCTCACGCCGCTTTCTTCCCTTGTGGAACCGTTTGAATTCCCACAAGCCTAACAGGCAGAGAGTACTGCGTTGGCTATTCAGAAACATGAATAAGCAGGAGACAAGCATTAGGATTCAGAAGGACAGTGAAACACCATGCCCTTCTCACGCAAGGGAGCCCCTTTTTGTCAGAAACCGGGCCCAGGCTGCTGACAGAACAATTACTGAAAGTAATTATTTTCTCATTGGGTAAACAATGCAGTACAATATGCAACTGTTTTTTGAGCCAGCCTACGTCCATAAATTATCTAACTGAATTAAGTGCTGACTTCCAGAAGCCCGACCTGGCTGGGGAGTGGGGGGGAAGGAGCTTGCATTTTGGCTGAGCTGTTGTCATGAGAAGTAGCAGGGCTCTTTCTTGAGGCACAAGGACACAATCTTGGCGAGGCTCCAGCGCTAGGCTAGAATTGGAATTCATTATTCATGATAAAGTGGGAGGCAAATCTTTTGATTTATTGGCAACAAGCAGAAAACACCAGATGCCTTCCAGCAGAACTGTACATGCTTGGACTGAAAGAGTTGCTCTTCCTGGTCTTTTTAGGCAGATCAGAGTCCCAGGGAAAATTTAATAACTTGATTCCATGCTCTAGATAAAAATCTTTCACTTCACCTTTTCAATATTGCTATGTGCCCAAAGAGACAAATCCATCCTTGCTGCTCTCTGCTTTGTTTCTGTATAAACAAAAAGCTACCTGGACAATTCAGGTAGAAAACAAAGCAGTCCTACCAGAAATCATCGTTATGATAAATTGCACATGTACATGCAGCAACACCAAAAGTCACACCTATAATTCTACTGAAGGATTTTGATAATCCCTTCCAGGCAATTTGTAATTCAATCCCTGTCTGTATCTCTTCTTTATCACCTCACCACTCCCTCAACTACACATCTGATCATTGCTATTCTTAATTTCACTGCTCAGTGACTCTGAAGCTTTTCCCACAGGATCCCATCTAAACCAAATAACCTCTCAGAGAACATATTAGGGGATCTTTGTCCCATCTCCTTCGTGCCACAGTGATGTTTGTCACTGAGGCTCTTGGATGCCATTCAATTCTTATAATACAAGCTCATGCCTTTCTGAGCAAGCAGCAAAAAAATCCATCAGAAAAAGCTCAAACAAGTCAAGTCTCAATTATAATCAAGATTGCAAATTAGCACCATTCTGCCATTTTGAGGTACTACGCAGCTGTGGCAGAGCGTTATGGTTCTTCTACCCCATGATGTGAAGCACCAGCTCTGTCCAGGCCAAATCCTTGCCAAATTGCCCTACAGAAATAGAATTATTTGATTTTCAAAGGTAAATACCCTTGAAATAATTACTGTCTTATAGCCTGAAGTATATGTTTTGTGTTACCTCTCTTAGGACTCCCTTTGTCTCTGTTCCCAGTATAATTGGGAATTGACTGTAGCTTGTTACACTCCCCGTGTTTCACCTTCTTTTGACTAAGCAAGGATAAGTTCTCTCCTATGCATTCACAGCAGTGTAGTTTTGGTACCGTGGAAGGGAGTGTGTAGCTAATGACTCCTCTCGAAAGGCCAATAAAGAAACAGATGACAACTCTGCCATTTAAATGACAGTATTTCAGCTGTAGCATGGGCATCCTGTTAGGATGAACACAGAATCATGGAATGGTTTGGGTCAGAAGGGACCTTAAAGCTCATCTAGTTCCAACCCCTTGCCAGAGGCAGGGACACCTTCCACTAGGTTGCTCAAAGCCCCATCCAGCTTGGCCTGGTAAGAACAGAAGTGTTCTCACCTCTCTTTGAACCAAAAAAACAAATGTAGAGCGAGGTCCGGCTCAGAGGAGATTTTACCAGGCCCAAGAGCTAGGAAAAACTTTGGTTTTTTCTTACCTCTTAAATTCTACAAAATTTACCTGACATTAGGCAGATTAACTTTGATTCAAAGCATAGCCAGTGACTAGCTTCACACATTGCTTTGATGATGGCATCAGGTATTCCTTTGATGTAATCTTGTTTATTCATAAAGAAATTTTTGACAAGCCCAGTTTTCCTCAGCACGGCAGAACTCTAATGGAAAGGATGGTTTGTTGGCTCACAGCATTCCAGTCAACCTGCAGGCCCACAAGTGCTCTTTTTAGTCCTTCTTTCTCAGCCACCACTTTGCCTTTCTGCTGCTTTTCTGCAAGTTCTGCTGCATCTTTTCACACATGCTCATCACCTCAAGAAAAGACTCACTGCTCTCGATATGCATTCAGACTGCAGCAAAACCTGTTCCCTCTCCTGGAGTCCCTTTGCAAAACCCTATATTTTGGGAAATCACTCCTATTGTTTTAGGAATCTCATTTTACATAGATTTCATTACTTATGACATTCATATTACAAGAAGAGTGGTTGTTATGCCCTTGAGCTGCAAGAATTCATCTAATCTGAAGAATAACTATACCTAACACAGCCTGGGGGGGCAGAGATTTTTATCTTGGTTCTCTGTTCTACTTTACAACCTTGTGCACTGGTCAGGCTAGGTCTGCCTGAGCCTGTAGGCTGCAGCGAGGTGGATCATCTTGCATAGCATTCATATGAGATTCCTAGCTCAACTGACTAGACACAGTTGGCTGAGCATGGCCTTCATCAGCCATCTAAATGAATGCTTGGCATCCCCGAGGGGCACTCTGACCTCTTTGCCATTGTGCTGCTATTGATAGGCAACCAACACCTGCCCAAGGCACCCATTAGCTGCCACTTCCACCTCCACCAAAAGCCTGCACTTGAGAACACTCAAGTATGAAAAGTGGTGTCTCACTGCTCCTGCTGTAGATATGAGCCAAGACCTGATCCCTTGGTAGCTGCCTAGAAACAGAGGATGGAGGACACAATACAGAGCCTTAGTGGGAGAACTAAGTGTTCAAGGCCAGGTTGGATGGTGCTTGGAGCAACCAGCTCTAGTGAAAGGTGTCCCTGCCCATGGCAAGGGGTTGGAATTAGATGAGCTTTACGGTCCCTTCCAACCCAAACCATTCTGTGATTCTGCGATTCTACGACTTCTAGGAAGGAGCTGCAGAGGGGACTCTGTTAGCCATGTGTCTATAGTAAAGAAGCACCAGAATATCATTATGTGAGTGGGAAGCTGGGTCAGCACCTGAAACGGCACACCTGTGTTGCTGAATAACCATTACAGATGAGACTACACACTAGTAATTACTTTCAGCTTAAGTGATATTAAAGGAAGATCCTTGATAAACAAGCAAATCTCACAGAATCCATTTCTCTCCCTGCAATAATCCTCTGTAATTATGAATAAATGCTAGATTTGCTAGAACACTTGGCATTAAAATATTCTCCACTGCACAAATGGATAGCTCAAATCTCAGGAGACGAAAACAGTCAGTGTGCTTACTGAATCATTAGCAACTCAAAATCATTTGCGTCTGGTTGTCAGCTGTGTCTACAGCTCAATGCTGGAAAAAACAACTTTTAAACTCTTCAAACAAGGCTTGTCTCACATTTGACACTGGTTCACAGCCAGCAGAAGGGAACCCTAAACCTCCTCTTCTGGAGCTGCTACCTAGAAACGTTTAGCACAGCTGAAAAATAATATCAGGTCTATGATTTTATGACATCCATTTGCAACAAGAGGCATTTTGTCAAAATATTTCTTTAAAAGCCTCAAAGAACTCTACCTAAAATGGTGCTAGAGTTTGGAAACATACCACATAAAGAGGGTGAGGTGGAAACTGGAAAGCTCTTTGAAGTAGTGCAGTATCCTAGGACTAGGGGACGCGGATTAAAAAATGATTCATAAAAGGTTTTTGCTCAGGCACTGGGAACTTTGTGGAACACCCCGGAGGAGTGGTGGGTCCAGCAAAGTTAATCACATTGAGAAATAGACTACGTAAGTGCAGGACTGCTTAGCCAAGTAATCACTCAGCTAGGATAATGCATGGGTTGATTGTTCCTGTGTGCAGTGCTAATCTTAGCTCTATCAGTTACTTACTGAAAGTGCAATCTGGATACTTACATTGTGGCTCAGTGGGTTCCCAAGGTTTTTGTTGGCACAGTGAAGAGGAATCTCCTCCTCTCTTCACACGCGGTTGGGTGAGAGGCTGTGCAGTCCTTTTCACAGGGACTCACACAGGAACTAGGCACTTATCAGGCTAATCCATTACCTGTTCACCAGGCTTGGACTAATGACCATCTGACCAGTTTCACAAGTTATGGCACATCATCAACTGAATTGAGGTAACTGCTGTGAGCCCATGAAAAATGAGAAGTGGTATTAACAGAGACTTAACCAAGAAATGGGCCAAACACTGCCCACAGTTGACTACTGCTGCCTCCTTGCTATTGCTTCTACTGATGCTTGTTAATGCATAGAAATTTGACCACAGATCTAAGATTCTGCAAACATCTGATGCCAGATGTGTCAAAGGAAAACATGGGGCAATCCTAACACAAGTCGATGTGCAAAACTGTACTCATGGTGGAAATGCCTTTCTTTTGCCAGTTGCTGACCAGATAATCCTGAGAGCCCAAAACCGCATAGATCTAGGCAGTCTATCCCAGGCACTATAGATGCAAATATATTCATTACCTAAATGTTCTATAGGATATTCATACTTTCACACCTGCAGCCCCATTCAGTCATCTAAATCTCTTTTCACCCAGAAGATCCTTGAAGTGATAAGATTATATTTTGTCACAATTAATTCTTCCTCTTCAGTGAAAAAGTGACAGATTCCTCTCAACCTTGCAGCTGTATTTAAAAGCTCTTGAACAAGCTCTTGTCAAGATTCTTCCCATTACAGCTATGTAACATCCCCAAGAGTTACAGCCTATATTACAGGCAGCCACTAACCTGCTCTGCACTAAAAGGACATAAAGTAGTGAAGTTGCAACTACAACTGGACCAAGATCAATCCAAGAAAAAACAAAAGAGCAGCAAAGTGGGTTTGCCACCATGTTGCCGAATTGTAAGACTTCAGGCAGCTTGAAGCACAGGCAAAGTGAGCTTGCAAAGTACACAGACGTACCCTATGTTGCAGAAAAAGCAAAAGATAAGCAAAAGAAAAGCTCTTACGCCTGTCTGGCCTGCTCGATGGGATCGTAGTTGTTGAGGTAGTTGAATCGGATGGTGTCTGTGGGATGCCTGTCTGATGAACGCCATGGTGGGAGCTCTTTTTTCTCTTTGTTTGTCCTCCTTCCTGGCACAAAAAGTTTTGCCTCTGGGACATTGCTTCTTATCGGCTGCACATCAATAACTACAAATTCATCCTTTGAAGGAGTCTAGTAAGAGAGGTTAAAAGAACAAAATAAATTTTAGCCTATAATGAAAATGAGATTTATTTCGCCTAACTTTAGGCTTCTGAGAATTGGGTATTAACTCAAAATTAGTCTCTCCAGGTTCCTTTATGGCCAATGGACAGAAATAGGCACCTTGACAATGCATGTCATCACCCATGTCCCATAATCTGTATTAAGATGAGCTGAGCTGCTTTTGGGATGCATTGGTTCTCTCTGTTGACTACAGAGAAAGTCTGTGGGGGAGTTTGCTTAAAATTAGGGGTCTGAGTTTGGATTCAGGGCAGAAGAATCCCCCCTCACAGCCCTGCAAAGTAGGCATGGTATCAGTGAATCTCAGGAGAAAGCAATGGCTACCAACTAATGCTCCGCCTCCCCAAAATGTCCCTGCCACCTTTAAAGAAGAGAGAAAGAGACAACACCAAGGGCTGTAACAGGCATAAGGGGTGTTGTTTTTCCTTTCCACCAGGTAAAATGACTCTGAAATGTCAGCAAGGGTGCTGCTGGATACCCCATCTCTGCTTAATCAGGTTGAGACAAGCTATCATTTGCTCTATAAACTGGGGGGAAAAAGAGGGGAATAGCCTTGAGTGCTGGAGAGAGAAACATACGGGATTACTTCAGAATATCCTGAAAGCACAGCAGATTCACCTTGGTGATTGCTTTTTCTTACCAGTGAGATTTTCACTTCCCCCTCCCCACCCAGGGATGGATGATGGGAAAGCAGAACGCATGGCAACACAAGAGTTTAGATACTAATTTAAAATGATGAATCTTCCATTTTACTAGTGGGGGGTTACAGACAGATAAAGAGGCAAAGGGGTGAGGAACCCAACCAGCCCAACTTTCCCACTGGCCCCAAACATCTGTAGCAGTGGTAGGTATGTACCTTTGGTCTCGTGACATGCAGCTCTTTAACCATCTCAATGTAATGTTTCTTCCAGATTCCTTGCTCAAAGGGGGTTGGGGAGAAGTTGATGTACCAGCTGAAACGCAGGCATTTCTTCATCCAGAGCTGATCGAGTTCAGACAGGTACTTCCAGTGCCAGCTCACCTGTGAATGCCCACTAAGTTGGCTAGAGACTTCTGTGCTGTGGATGTAATTCTCCTACGTCCTTAAACTAGTACAATTCTTCAGCATTTTTTATGCTCCATTTAAACCTTTCATTAAACTTTTTAAACCATTTGAGACCTTCATGACACACTCAGTGCCTATTAGCTGATCTCCAGCTTAGGGTGAAGTAGTCCAGAAATGATGGGCCAAGAGGAAAGATTTCAGCTTGTTTGGGGCAACTTCCTGCACTTCTAATCAATGAGCATACAGTAGTTGGAATAAACACTTTGTTTCTGCTGATAAAGCTTGTTCCAGCTTCAGGACAAGTATTATCTGTTGGCACTGCCATAGTAGCAGCTGCCCAATGATACGACACAAGTAGCATTGAAAAGACCTTTCTTTCTAAGTAAGCAATTTCCTAACCTGTCATCTCTGCCTGAGAATGAATAGTGTGATTTGCAGCCACATAAAACATGAAATGCTGGAGAAAGATACTATAGCAAGCTTTAAACAAGCTATGATTTTGATATATTCATAGTACTATATGGAGTGCTATGTTAGGGCAGTAATGGTGTCACCAGTATCTGAACTTACTCATTCAGAACTACCTTGGGCATCACATCACAGCACTTTGTCTCATGCAGATGTGTTTTTGGAGTCTTAGCCACTGTGCTAAAAAGACTGAATCCCTAAGCACTGTGCTCAAAAGCACATCCGTAACTTCTCTGCTTCTCCACATCCAACACTTTACTCTCAACGATTTTAAAGGATCTGGTTTTCTTAAAGCATCATGTGCAGCTCTTTGCAACTAGCACAAAGCCAATATTTTTCAAAGCAATTAATGATTTTGCACACAGTGCAAGGTACTTTAAAAGAACATGATTTTCAGAAAGTACCAGGCCTTCTCTTTGGGAAAAATCAGTGTTGTAAAGTGCTACATTTTAAATGCTTTAGAGCTGAGCATCTAAAATTACTCTTTACTTCTGTAAATCTTGGCCAATCTAGCTTAATTTAGGATCTGTGGAAGTGTTGCATTTGGTCTCACACAAGCATCACTAAGAATTTGGCACCAGGCTGCCAAGTCAGAAGACATTCTTGCATCATGAACAGCACTGGTACGTCTTTGCTGACAACCAGTGCTGTTTCTTTTCCTTAATCTAGCTTGGCCTGACTTTCTGAACCTTAGCTACATGGTGGCTTTCTTACCTGTGCACATCGACAAAGACTCCGTGGGTCCAGGAAGGAAAAGATGTATAAAGACAGGACTCTAGGAAGCCTTGTGGTAAAATCTAGAGCCTCAGTGGGGACTCGATTCTGTAGCTGCTTGGCACAGAATTTTTGCTGTGACGGGGAGCAGCGTTCCAACAGGTCCACCAGGATCCTTCGCCTCTGACCATCTGTCCACTTGTCAAACTGAAAAAAGGATTTTCAGGTTCTGAGAAACCAGAGATCCAGCTTCTTAAAATAAAGCACACATTTAAGGCAAGAGAAACTGCATAAGCAGCAGCTCCTGATGACTCATTTGAGAGCTAAGCACGTAGGAACTGGGAACAAATGCAGAGGCTACATTAAAAGAAATTCTGAAGCCATGTAACATATGATTTATAATCCTCAAAGGATCCAGGATGGCCTAGTCCAGGACACACTCATGCTCACAAGACTCTCTGCTCCTGGGACCAGCTCTGATACTTGGCTTTACTCATGGAAAGGAGGAGACTCAGATGTGTGTTTACAGGATCAGGTCCCAAATTGCAATGAATTCAGCACTGATTCCTCATCTATCCTGACACTTCTATGGCTCCCACTACTGCAATATTTGAGTGCCTCACAATATTTAAAGCATTTATTCTCACAATCCCACTGCATAGGAGAGAAATTCCTACTACAGAGAAGCGGAGCAAAGAGAAACAGAATTAGCTGCCTATGTCTCACGAAAATCTGAGGCACAGATCTGGCAGTGTAGTAACAAAGATTCTTCACAGCATTTCTATGCTTATGACAGGTATCTAAAGAGGAGGATTAAAACAGTTGTGGGAAGAAATGAGCCTTAGGTAACCACACAAGCATGTATCACTTTGCTACAATGGCAACAACAATGTTGTGTTGAGCCGAGCGGGCAGAGCTGTGTAAACAGGGTGGGAGCAATGGTGGCAGTAGCTGGTGTTTAGGTTGTGCTGATAGCAGAGGATGGAAAGGGCCCTGTCAGTAAGGAATTCCCGGG
>NW_009909546.1:25021-41732 GCF_000696875.1 Nestor notabilis
CACAATCTGTGCAATCTGCCTCAAAAACCTGCAAGAGCAGTCCTGGCTGCAAGGGCAGTGCAGAGTGCTGCGAGGGAGGAAATGTCAGAGGACCATGGTGGCTGCAGGCAGGATCAGCTGGAATCCCCGGTGGGAACTGCAGGCAGCAGAACCACAACATGGTTAAAGATGGCTTTCTAGAGGTGAAATACGGATTCCAGACAAGTCCCACTTCATCCTCCTTCCTAGCCAAGCAAGAACAGCTTCGACCCCAAGTCACCTCCTTTTCAAAGGGAAATCTGAACTGGTTGGGGAATTCCCCTGGTTGGGGAATTCTGCTTTTCCCTGTTTGTTGTTTTCTCACGTGTTGGCCATCCCCAAAACACACACCCTGCTTTCACCAGACTGTTTCCTAAAGCCAGCTATGGAAAGCTGGCGACTTGCTCTCCACAGGTTAAATCACACTGCATTAATTTCTGCATTGAACCTCAGGGGCATTTGAAATCCTTAGTTAAATGTGACCTCCAAAAATTAAAACTATTAAGAAAAACTATGCAGTTCTTACATATACTTTTTAATATAATGGGTAAATGATTGAATGCCCAATGTCCCTTCCCTTCCCTTTCAGAACAAAACAGACTAGAAATTCAGCTTTTTTCTTTCTCTCTGCTCTTCTCCTTCCCCAAATCTATGGTCAAATGTAGGACTGGCAGAATATCATTTAAAATATACTGTGCAGATAAAAGGTAATTGAAAAGTAATTTCTTTCCAGATCATATTAAAGAACCCTTTGTTTCTTTCTTTATTTTTACTTGGATGTATTTAATTCCAGTATTGGAGAATAAAGTCTAAGAAGTAAGTAGCTCTTCTCCTTCCTGCTAACACCTCTGCAAGACCTTTAACAAGGTTAGCATGAAGAAAGGGTGGAACTGGCATTCAAAAATCCGTTGACCCCAGAGAGATGAAATGCCAAACAGAAGAAAGCTCCCAAATGTCCATGCCTTTCCAGACACAGACAGTAAATTAAGGAATACACCCTTTTCCTCCCATCCCTGTTTTGCATACAAATTTCACCTCTAATGACATTTAGCAGAGTACTAAGGAAAAACTGAAGCTGGACCTTTGGATTTGGGCTTAGAAATATGTCCCTCAAGAATAAAATCAGAAAAAGGTGTACCAGAGGAGGACACAGGAGGTTCTGCCTGTCCCCTTCTGACCCTCAGATTGATATAAAAGGCTTTCTCTGCCACATGGTGAAGGGGAAAAGCGGCTGCTGCGTACGCTCCCAATTCATGATCACAGCTACATCCTCTTCTCATTAAAACAATCTGCAATCACCAATTTGCAAAGATACATTTCTCCCATGTATGTTCCAGAGACAAGAGGTAACTGGCTTATTCTCTTTCACCCCAAGAGATGAAGTGAACTAATCAAAGCCTATCTAGGTTGTCTTTTGAGACAGAATATTTAACTCTTCCCATTCTGCCATGGGTTTTGCAACAAAGCAATTTCTTACAGCATCCCTAGCCTGTGTTTACACTGCAAGGGAATCTCCATTTAAAGCAGCACTGCACAGTCAGGAGCATGGGAACACACGGCTTCTTCTCCATTGCATTCAGCAGCAGCCAAGTAGTTAAGTAGGCATAATTTGTCTCTTTTCCAGTATTAACAAGCATGTCCCCATCCTACATTTGGCTGCCTTTCTCCACAGTTCCTCCCCTTGCGTGTGATTACAGCAACCCAACCAGTTGGACTGGATTCCCCTTTTTAAGGTGCTGCACCTTCTCTATGCACAGCTAGGAACACTCTTCCCCTTTTCTGTGCCTTTCCCAAAGCCCTGGCGAACAATGTCTCCCCAGGGACTGTATGACATAAGGCTATGCTGGCAATGCAGAGTGCTCAGTGCCTGCTTCTGCGATCAGTTTACAATTAATCCATGAGTGCACACACACAAATAACACAGCCTGACACTAAAAGGAGAGCCCAGGACCTCAGTGCCAAAGTACAGAGACTCCGACGGTTAACCTAAAGAGGCCCCTCTCTGCTCTAGGAGACAGGTTGTTTTACTGACTTGAACTAGCCACTGAAATGGGACATAATCCTCATCTCCAACCCAGCACGTCAACCCAAGTTCACAGGGTTACAACCACATGCAGGCATCCTTGCACTCTGTAAATGTAGGAATGAATTCCCTAGTCATCTAAGCTTTTATGCAGAATAGCTTGCAAGTAGATGGAGATGATTTACCTAGGGAGAAGCAATTTTCCCCTCCCTTCCTCCCTATGCATCTTCTACCAGTCTGGACGAAGGGATTTGTTAGAAACCCAGGACCTGAGTGAGAAGAGAAGGGATGAAGCAGGCAGGTGTCTGATATCCGTAAAATACATTAATCCACCCAACCAAATCCTAAACATCTCTGCTGCCAAGCAGCTCCATGTCAGCAATTAGCAACTAGCCCCTAGGATCTGTTCAGTTTTGCTTTCACCACTGTAGTAACACAACTAATCCTGAAATTTTGCAAGAGAAGACTCCTGGGAAAACTGTTGAGGAAGGCTTGGTGGGGGTCTGCAGTGACTAGAGATGGGGTTTAGCTGCCCAAACACCATTGCCCTGTGTGGTGGGGTGTCCTGCAAAGCCTAGAGCTGCCACTCCGAGGGTGAGAGTTGTCTGCAAGTCCTGCATCATATCTGCTGTTATATGAGAGATAGATAATGAGACCGAGAGGTAGATAACACGTATGTCCTCACTATCATAGTCGCACCCTTCAAAACAAGGTGGCTGGATCTAAACTGTGAATTTGGCATGGTTCCTGGTCCAGGCTAATGTCCAAATTGTGTCTGAACAATGCCTGGAAAAGTACTACCAGCCCAGGCCAGAATCGTGCCAGGGAGCGTGCAAACAATTTCATAGTGTGGATGAGCAAGTTCCAGTACCTGGGAACACTCAGATGTGCTGTATAAATTACTAGCAGAAGATGTAGCCCACAGGGTAAGCTGAATCACTGTCTGTCCTCCCCTGGCTTGTCTACATCTCATTTGGCTACAACGGAAGCTGAGACGCTCAGCTCACCTGGAGACACTGAAGTTTAGGTGTCTTAATCTACAAGTTCAACCCCAGCTTCACTGTCAATTTATTAACCCGGGTGTCAGCATGATAGCACTGAGCATTAAGGTAGAGCAAAATATTTTTATGCTTTTTAAATTAATGGGAGGAATTTTTGGCTTGCAGAACACAGCAGAAAAGGAGGCTGAGAGGCAGCACGTCAAGCATCTGCCCTGGATGCAATACAGACTGAAAGCAACTAAAATGAAACAAAATTAGCAGAGAGATGTTAACCTTTGAACAGCTTAACTGTCAAAAGCTTTTCAACTGAAAACAGCAGCACAATTCCTCTTTTATGTGCATCTGAATAGTATTTGGGTAGAAGAGTTGGTATACTGGAGGTATAAATGTCTCCAGTAAGATCAAAGCCTGCAAATAGGTATGCATGGGAACAGCCACATGAGACAGGCAGTCTGCTGCCACTACCCACCACCTCTGCTTCCACTTTATGCAGCAATAACACTTTGTGGAGCTCAGCACAATCTGAAACAGCCAAAAAATTGTAGAGCATCCCATTGAGCATCTTGGATAGTGCAACTGACAGCACAGCCAGTCCCATGCCCTTCAGGGCTGCCCAGCAGTGCAGGAACAGAGAAGTGAAATCCCTTCAGGTCAGCTAGTTTGTTGTTTCTCAACCCATGTTTTATGGAGCACATAAGAAGCCTGAGAGACATTTAAGATGTTCTGTGGCACAACTGGAAAAAAGTAACTAAATGAAAATGCAAATATGTAGTCCCTGCATGCATGCAAATAAAATCACAAAGATAAAATAAAATAAACAATGAGCAGACAAAGTTTAATTGTTATTTGGCTGTCAAGGAAAACCACTGTGGCAATGCCACACAAGGCAATCTGTTCTGCTTTCCCAGAAGGTTGGATGGTCCTTCAGTGCAAAAAGGTTGTCAAACACTGAGCTAGTTCATCTCCTGCCACAGGGCAGGATCCACTCTACCTAAACCATTCCTGACAATGGTTTGTCTAACCTGTTCTCAAAAGACTCCAGTGATGGAGATCCCACCCTTGACCCCTAGGCAAGCCATTCCAGCAGTGAATTATCTGTAGCACTGGATTTTGCTCGGTCAAAATTGCCTCTCCATCATTGCAATTCAAGTCGATTTCTTGTCCTATCCAATGTGAACACAGAGATCAGAGCATTCCCTTCCTCTTTTTGGACATCTTTTGTGTGTCATTGGAAAGGTATTATTACATCTTTTCTTCATCTTCCCTACAGTAAAGGGATTATTTTCATATTTTTCTGGACCTGAGACTCTTCTCACATCTGACTTGTTCTCAGAAGCATCTCCAATTGGACCTCAGCTTCCTCAAAATGTAGGGAGCAGAATGGGGCATGGCTCTGCCTTTCAGACAGCCCCTTGGGACATTTCCCTTTATTACAATTGTAAGACACTGACAGCTTATATTCAGTTTGTGATCCACCGTAAGTCCCTCCAAGCCTGGTATCATCTGCAGTTGAGTTTTCCATTTCATCATTCAGATATTATAGAAAAAGCTTATCGATCCTGGACTTTAGGACAGACTTCAGCCTTCCAGTTTCATAATAAAGCATTTACAATTACATTGGCTGTGGGTTCCCAGCTATACAAACCCAGCCTTCAACAGTTCCATCTAGTCCATAGTTCCTGAGAGCACTGTGAGAGATCATGTGAATCAATGTTAAAACTCCTGCCCTGAGCACTGTGATTTCTTGACACAGTTTCTCTCAAGCTCAAAGTGCTCTAGGCTTTGCATACCAGATATTATAATGCCACAGGCTTTGAAGGGAGTTAAGAGCAGCTTTTGTGCTTTCTGCACCCTTTTTGTCGTTATGACGGATGACAGACGCACAGGGAGAATTAGCTCTGCAGGAGCGTGGTGAGAGCTACTGATCTTGTGTCATATGAAGGGTCAGAAATGTAACCTTTCAGAATACGATTCAGCACTCTGAAGAGTTTGGAAGAAAGTTGCTTCCAGATTTTTGTTTCTTTCAGTGGGGGTTCTAATGAAAGCATTTTTGCTCTTTTGCTGGTATGGGCATTTTAAAACATCCAACAGTTTTCAGGAGACAGGTTTTAGGTCTGTCAGTTACTGACAGTCATGCTAAAAGGTGGTTTTTGAACAATAATAATTCAATCATTTTGTTTTCTTGGTGCCTGTGAAATTCCTTGTTATCAAAATGCATGCATGTCAAGAAGTTATGAAGCATATTTCCTTATCAAGATGAATAACGCTTATGAGCTTCAAATCAAAATACTTGTCTGTAAAGACCAGTTCACATGCAAAAGATTTTCACGAGTGACCTATTAGGCATAAAGTGTAAGCATCATAGTTCAAATAAAGTTACTGTGCAAATACTCTTTATCAAGCATCATTTCTATATTTCTGTTTAGCTTTTTTATCATATATGACCATATAACTGGTTCTTTGGTTCCATTTACAGAGATGCGCACAGGGCTCAACCATACAATTACTGCTGAGATATATTAATACATTGAGCTGAATCATACTGCAATACCATCCCTGAGCCTATGTTCCTTTTTCCATAAGAGACTGAGCAGATTACAGCTGCTTTCCCATAGTGGCTGGATAGTACATGGATGTTGCCATATAACAGAGAAAGCGCAATGTGATATTTAAGGGGTGAGCTTAGGACTCAGGCAAATTCTGTGTCTTTGCATGCTCTGCCATCAGCTTCCAGCGTAGGTCAATTAGAGTTGTATTCCTTTCAAGCACCCGCTATGAATCCCCCCTCATAGGCTGTGGGAAGAAACAGGCATCTCTAGAGGGCTGATCTTTCATCCTACAGTAAGTGAGATGAATTACTTTGTGGAAGGACTGTTTTCTCTCTGCTAACTCCACAAGGAGCCTGGGATGACCAGACCAGCCAGGCATATATGTTTCAGGCATAGACACCCAGACAGAGCAACCCCATCCCAACTGCCTAACTTGCAGTCCTGTGTGGCTGGGGCAGACAAATCCTTTCTCATGTCTTTCTGTGCCTTGTTTTTTCATCTACAAAACAGGGTGACAGCACTTTTCTGTCTTACGTTGGAGCTGTGAAGATAATGACAGTAAAATTGTGAGGTGCTCAGTGGTTACAGTATGAGGAGCCATATGTGTGCACTTGGCAGATAACATGGCACTTCTTATAGGTTTCAAAGACCTGCTAGCAGGCAATGGCAATACCTAAACATCCAGTATCTTCTCTGAAGACTTCACAGGATTTTTCCAGGGTTTCTTATCCCGTTTCAGATAGGATATGATTTCCTTATCTCAGAGCTTACAGAATGTGTGCACTGAGGGAATTTACACCTTTACCTTCCTCAGAAGCAGAGCAGTTACAGCTCACTTCCACATATTTTTCAAAATAAAAAGGTTTTACATTTCCATTATAGTAATCTCTTCCACAGCCCAGAAATATTTAAGTATAACACATGTATTTAAATATAATATTTAAAGAGAAAAGTTTACCCATTTTCCAAGCAGGGCTCTTCTTTCTTCAAATACCTATAAAACATAGACACACAAATAAAATTGAATATTTAAAGAGGCTTCAATGTGTCCTAAGAAAAATACATCTTGAAAGCCAATCTACAAAATATAAACTGAGTCACTGAATGGAACAGTTTGGAAGAAACCTGTGGAGATCCTTTAGTCCAAGCTCCATGTTAGGGTGTTTGGACTAAAGCGGGTTTCTCGAGGCCACGTCCAGATGGGTTTTGAATATCTTCTTGGATGGAGACCCCACAATTTCGGTGGCACCTCATTAGTGTGTGAACACCCTCATGGTAAGATTTTTTGTATATGTGTTTGAACGCAATTTCCTGTATTTTAATTTGTGGCTGTCACCTCTTGTCTGTTCACTGGATGCCACCAAGATGAGTCTGGCCCTGTCTTCTTTGCACTTCCCATCAGATATCTATATACATTGATAAGGTCCTCAATGAAACTCTCTTCTCTAGGCTGAACAACCTCAGATCTCTCAACCTTAATCATTTTTGCAGCCTAACATTGGCTTTGTTTCATTAAGTCCATGTCTTCTCTTGGGGAGCCCAGATCTGTCCTCACCAGTGCAGAGTAGAGGGGAAGGATCACTTCCCTTGACCTGCCACCTACGCTCTTCATTGATGGTGACCTTCTTTGCTGGCTCGTGGTCAACTTGGTGTTCACCAGGACACCCAGATCATTCTGTGTGCTTTCCAGACAGTCAGTCCATTTCTCCATCCTGTCAAGGTTCTTCTTAATCACCAGAACAACCTGCTCAGAGATGTGGTAGAGTCTCCATTGCTGGCACTTTCAATACATAACTGGTCAGGAGGCTAGATGATCTCATCTAGGCTCCCTTTCCCATCAGATGTTGGACCAGACGATTTTTCAGGTCCCTTCCAACCTGGGCTGATCAATGATTCTATTAGCCTATCAACTACTCTTCCCAATGCTGTATCATCTACAATTACTTGCTAGAGGGTGCACTCTGCCCCATCATCCAAGTAGTTAATGAAGATATTAAATGATCCTGGCCCCAGCATCAACCCCTGGCAACTAGTGACTGGCCTCCAGCTGGACTTGTGATGCTGATCACAATCCTTTGAGGCCAGTAAGTCAGTTTTCAATCCACCTCACTCTTCATTTGTACTTCATCAGCTTGTCTGTGAGGATGTTATGATAGACAGTACTGGAAACTTCACTAAAGTCTGAAAATCAATCCTTTTTCCTGGGGCTCTCTTCTCTCTAGGATCACATTCCACGTGATTTTGCCACATAGATCCCTAAAGAGGTCAAAGTCTGCTATCCTGAAGTGTGGGGTTGTGATCCTGCTAATAGTCTTGCCTTTTCCTCTAGGTATTCCGATCTCCATCATCTCCTTGTCACTGCCGCCAAAATTGTCCCTGACCTTCACATGCCAAACCAGTCCTTCCTTCTTTGTAAGTATGAGGTCCAGCAGAGCATCTTCCCTTGTTGGTTCCTTGATGACCTGTGTCAGGAAGTTATCATTAATGCACTCCTGAAACCTTCTGGATTGCATGCACCCACTGTGTTGTTCTTCCTGCAGATACCAGGATGGTTAAAGTTTCCCATGAGGACCAAGGCCTGTGAACATGAGGCTTCTTCCAGGCAGGTCTCATCTACTTCTTTCTGATCTTCAACTCTACAGCCTGGATCCTGTGGAAGGTTCCTTTCACTGAAGAAACTGAAGAAAACAAAGTTCAAGAGCACTTTGTGCAGGACTGTGAAGAACAGCTCTGCAGACTGGCTGCAATGTGCCACCTCTCAGCTCCCTGCTTTGCAGCTGCTGCCCACATGATGTACCAACATAGCACCCTACTCTCTTGGGCATACAGTGATGCGTCATGTCTCATGTGCTTTGGTGAGACCAGAAGCTGGGCTTCCCACCTCTTTATTTTAGAAATATCAGTTCTCCTGAGTTGGAGACACTGAGTGCCTGAAATCTCCTAGAAAGGATACAACATTTGTTGCTATCACACAGCCCTAGTGATGGCTTCAATCTTAATGCAGCAAGACCCTTAGGAGTTACATAGTAAGACCAGTCTTTATTCCCTGGCCATTTTACAGTGACAAATAACATGGAGGATGATCAGTATCAAAATACAGTGGAGGATTTCTGATGTTGACCTTTATCCATAGGGAGCTAGACCTGAAAGCACTAGCACATGGCTTCCCACTACCACAAAATTGCCTTCTGTACTCAGGATTGTGACCTGGGAAGTGACAAAATGCTGTACATGATTTTTCCAGAAACAGATCAAAGAGCTTATAACTGCACATAAAACCAGCTATTAACCACAACTAGTAAAATACGTGTGATCATTATAAACTCCAAACATGTTATTGATATGACAGCCAGCAAAGAAGGTTCCTGCAGAGAAAGATATTATCAGTGTAGATCTCTGGTGCAACAGTTGACAGTGTTAGCTCTGTCTCTCTCAGCGGGAGTGTCTCTTGCGAGGGGTGGAAAATGACATTTCTTTTATTTGTATGTTGACAGTTATTATTTGCTTTATTTGCATGTGGGACACTTGGCAGAGTGAAAAAAACAAACTTAAGCAGAACTTGGAAAAGGATTTGCCACAAGCAAGTGATGAATAGTCAAAGATCTAAGTTTGGGGTTGGATAATTCAAGTGAAGCAGGGAGCTATTTATATAACTGAAAGCAATGTTAATGGTCTTTGATCAAAGAAAGACACATATTTGCTTTCAGCATTCTTGGAGATACATCTGAGCCAACCCAGTCGGAAAGTTCTGCCTACTCCAGGCACTTGGAAGCAATAATTAGCAACAGAGTGGCCCAAAACTGGTGTAATCATCCTCTGCCTTGATTAAGCCCATGTTTACTGCCCTCTCCTCCAAGGCCTTGGAGCTATACCTACAGTGAGTGTACAGCTGTCTGGCCTTGGACACAGCCTGAGGCCTAGGTTGCTGTTAAGATCTACCATCTCATATCCATGTCTTCAGGTGGTTTTAAATAAGCTCAAATTCAAGGCTGCTGGGCAAATCCTTCCACCTTTTGCTGCAAATGCCACTAGGGGTTCTTCTACCCCACACCTGAATAACTGCCCAGCAGAAGACAAATCATCTTCTGACTTCCAGCCCTTTCTTAACAGCAGCACAGCCCTGCACTCAGCAGGGCTAATGATGAAGTCTGTCTGATTTTGCTGAGGGTGAGCAGGCTGCCCCATTTCCTACCTTTACGTCATTCTTAACTGTAGCACAACTTTGGCATATCTAAGACTCCACCTCTGGTTTCCTGACTATGAATGCTGCATAATTTGAGTTTTCCTAATTCTGGTTACTTGGCTTTGGTCTGGCCCTATGATGATCCTGGCTTTAAAACAATCATGACTGCCCATGTCCCAGTAGTAACACCCTGCATAGTCTTTTCTGTTCAGGGTAATGGCTTTAAACTGAAAGATTTAGATTATGTATTATGAGAAGATTCTTCCCTGTGAGGATGGTGAGGCCCTGGCACAGGTTGCCCAGAGAAGCTGTGGCTGCCCCATCCCTGGCAGTGTTCAAAGCCGGGTTGAACGGGGCCTGGAGCAACCTGCTCTAGTGAAAGGTGTCCCTGGCATGACAGGGTTGTTGGAACTAGATGAGCTTTAAGGCCCTTTCGACCCAAACCGTTCTGATTCTAATAGCTGCTGTAAAAGCAGAAAACTGCAGATGGAGGCAGAAACTGAATGAATTCCCACCACTCCTTCCCTCATTGCCTATTCTACTAACAAGTGCATTTCTCACACATCTCTTTTCTATATGCTTTCATCTTCTCACTGATTTTCACATACCTTCTATCTATAATTTCTTTTCTCTCTTTGTGCTTTCCCTTAACTCAAGAATGCAGAAATAAACAGAGATATGGTTGTATGAAAATGGCACCTTCTCACTCATTAGCTCCCTATATCTATATATCAATTGGATTATCTCCTTGTTTCAGCTGTCAGCAATAATTTTGTTGCAAGTACTTCTTTTTTTCTGCTAACAGTGCAGAGCAGTACAGTGATATATAAAAAGAAGTTTCAGGCAGGTCAATGCTTTAAAACCTGGATCAGAAACAAGCAAACATTGGTTATCATGCATTTAACCACTGAGCTTATGGTATGTTTTTTCCTACCTGGAACATCATTAAGCATTGGAGTATGTAACAATTCAATCTGAGCTTCTAAAAGTTTTGCTGCAGCCCAGTGCAACATCAGACTGCTTAAAGAGCAGAGGATTAAGAAGATGAGAAGGGGTGGTTTTACCCCTATACTTATTTCTAATTAGATCATGCTTTATTTCTAGTTAGATCAATACTAGTTAGATCTAACATACTATGTTAGATCATACAGTGATGTGTGTCTGTAAAAATATATTTTAAAGGGTGTAGGAGACAGACATTAACATGATTCAAAGGCTGCAGAATATGCCAGATTGAAAAGACATCAAAGAGCTCAATCTGTTTAGTTTATCAAAAAAAGTTCAAGTGTTGGCTTGAAGCAGGGTAAAAGTCCTTCCACAAGGGAAAACTACTGGTTACAGGAGAATTTAATAAGCTACCAGGGGAAGATTTAAATGATGGATGCTCATGCTACAAGTATTCAGACAGGAACAATGTTTCATCTTTTCATGGTATAGGGGATTAATCATGAGAAAATTATTAGGGAGGTGATGAAATTTTCATTTTATAAGAAATGAAGGTTCTTAACCCCAAAAGAAGTCTGGATACCTTCGTGGAAGATATGTTTTAGCCAATTCTGGTTTCTGAACTCAAGACTGGGAGAACTGTGTGAAACAAGAGGGCCCAAGAAATCCAGGAAACCAGATGACCTGATGTAATGGCCCTCTCTGGATTAAATGCTATGAATCATCAAAATAAATTTAAACTGAATCCCAAGGGAGGAATATGCTCCTGGTGATACATGAACATATATAGTATAAAGAGTGGGAGGTTAGGAAACACATCTCGTTATTTATAAATCAAGTGCATCACTTCAGTTTCCAAAATATCAAACGAGGCTCATCACTGCAAGGCTTAGCAGGGAAGCCAGGGCATGGGTACTGAGGCTTCTCCTACAAGCTGAGATGGAGTGCACTGGGCACTCAGAAACTTACTCTGACACTCAGTTTGCTCAGGTCTTAAACTGAAGCCTTGTGGTGTAGAAAAAGAATGATTTGGTAACTTTCACTAAGAAATTAATACAAATTTTTTGTTTGAAAACAACTGATTTGGCAAAATAACAATACTTGGACTAAATACTTGTATGTTTTAAACAATGTACATTAGAACTTCCCATTTTTGCATAATAATAGTTTTTATGTATATATATACATAATGAAGACCGTATGTATGTTTGATGTATACATACGTCTAATAGTAAAGTTCTTATTACAGTACTCATGACCTATACATGCAGAACCATAAGTTAATCTTTTCTAGGACTTGGGAATTTGTGAAGTGAACTTGAGAATGTGTCTTGGGATTTGAGCACATTCCAAACTGACTGGACAAGATCCTCAGCAAATGCTCTATGTGACTTTGCTATGAGAGGTTGGACTAGCTGATCTCCAGAAGTCCCTTCCAACCTCAGCAGTTCTAGGATTCTATGAATTTCACCCATTTGCAGAGAACTTGCCTTGTCATTCATGAGTTGAGAATTCAGTGGAGTCCATGTGCTCATCTTGGTCTGTAGCTTGGGGCCATCCATGTTTCTAGGAGGTGCAAATGCCATAGATACAGGAGATCATGGGTTCACTGACGTCAGCTGAACAGAACAAAGACCAACATTATATCTATGCTACTCCATTACAGTATGTTAGTGAAAAGCAAATAATTTGAAGAAGGAATCCAATGATTTCATAGCATAGCAATGATATAAGAAAAAATTATTTGAAGGTCAGTTAGGGTAAGGCCTTTTATTTCATGTACCCACAGTAACCATGGCAGTAAAGGCCAGATTTCCCCATGGAACCTCTGGGTGCTAGTGTCATATAGTTGACAACGAAGCAGGTCTTATCCATCGCAACTGTTACTGAATAAGCCTTTGATTTTTGCTGCATGAGTGATCACAACAGGGTATTTGCAGCAAGCTAGAAAGCACATGAAATTTCTCTTTCCAGTTGTTGGCACTGAAAATTGGAGATAACTTGTGCATCTACTTAAATGACACTAGCTGTATTTTTACTGATTTTGCTGGGCATATAATGCCAAGTCTCAAAGGGCCAATTAGTTTCTGTTACACTTAACAGAAAGAATGAAATCCAGAATGGTTCAGAATGAACTAAAATCTCTCAGGGTCCTGTGTTCAGCAGATTGGTTTTGATGCTTTGAAATGACTGCTGCTCTTTTAAACAAAAATGTCTATGTGGAGTAAATCAGACATTTAACTAAATTTTGCCTTCCCTTTTGTGATACCAAGTAAGTGGACTTTGTTCAGACATAGTATTTTCTTCATAAATTCTTGTCCAAACATAGGAAAAGCCTTTTTCCCTTCATCTTCTATGCTGTAGCAATTCAGCAGGATCACCTCAGGCATCCTATTTCTAGACTGGAGGCTTAAACTGCAGCAGCCTGAAAACCAAGTAATTTCTTTACTGCATTAAAAACTATCTTAGTTCCCTGCATGCAGTTATTAGGCATTCCTTATGTAAACACTTCAGATCACTTTAAAGCTTCATGGTGGCAAGGTGAATAATGGGACTTTTGGAAAAAAAGAAAAGGCAAATCCACTAAGTAACTCTATTATTTTGTTGCCCCAAATACCTAAAAACCCACCAAGCAAAATGACCTTTCTAGTCGGAGGCTTACAAGACACATCTTCATGAAAGCCCAGTCCCCCATTTCTTACCCAGACAAAATTCCTGTCCTTATCAATGGAAGATTAAGCTTCAAAACCCACTGCAGGATCTGTCTGGGTACATTGCCTTTTTTATTAGTTTTTTCTGTCTTTCTTCCCTAAGTTATTATAGAATCAAAGAAACATAAAGAAATAAAAATGAAAAATCTGTTATATCTTTTTCTCTGCCCTTGGTGCCATAGTATAGTCCATGGTTAGGAAGTAAGTTCATTACAAGAGTCTGAGTTCTTGCTCTCTTCTTTTTTTTTCTTTTTTTAATAGAGATCCTTAAATAACTTACTGTCTACACTCTACAACTTTAACTTCCCGCAGAAGCCACTGAAAGCTAAAAGACTTGATAAGATTTTATGGTCTCATATTCCATAATTGGCCAATGTTAAAGGATTCTTGTGCAACTGAGTAGGTGGTTTTGGGATACATATTATGATGGGAACACTTACTTGGTTTGGTTTTGTTTTGTTTTTCTGCAAGGCCCCTGCCCTTTTCAGTGCACAGAAATACAATATTACAAGCTAGAGGAATAGTTCCACTGCCAAAAAAACAGGTTCAGGCAACCATGTCCTGTTTTTCAGGGACAACCTTTTGCATTAGTCACAAAAACATCAGTTGTCACTGCAGCACACTCCCAGCGCCAGATTCGTGTTCCAGTTTCCCCACACAGACGTGCTTTCTTGGTGTTCAAGCAGCTGCGTTCCCAAAACACCTCCATGAATTCCGAAGAGACAGTCGTGTCCCTGGACCCTCTTATGTGCCTTCTGTGCCAAAAATGTGGCTCAGCACACAGCCAGCAGAAGTCATATTCACAGCTGTACATGCCATAGAACTGCCCGACTTGTAGTTGATGGTGGAGCATGATGTGTAAACAGCACTTCAAAGGCAGATACCACCAGGCAAAAAGGTGAGCATAGCCAAACATTTTAAGTTCATAAATGATGAGCCAGCCTCGCATCCCTCCCTTGCTACCCCTTTGCCAACACAGCCACACAGCCAGTGTCCTCTCTGCTCCTCATATCCCCAGCTACACTCAAAATCACGACGAAGGGAGGGAGGCAACCCCAAGCCCAGCCTCAGAGGCCTGTGTTTACAGAATGAATTCTTCGGTGAAGTCAGGACCGGGTTGGACCAGGCTTGGAGCAAGCTGGTCTAGTGGGAGGTGTCCCTGCCCATGGCAGAAGAATTGGAACTAAATGACCTTTAAGATTCTTTCCAACCCAAACCATTCTGTGATTCTAAGCTCAGTTAATCTGAAAACACTCAACCAGCAAGAGACATGAAATGAGGTTTACAAGAAATCGAACTTTAAATATATAGAAGGAAAACGTTGTTTCAGTAACAAAAGATGAAAAGCTATTGGCACGTGATGCTAAGAAAAATATCTATTATCCTTTTCCAGGAAAAATGAAAAGGCAGTGTAGAGACACACGATAGGCATAGCAAATAGCAGTGCAAGAGAGACTTTGAGGAAAGACCAAGTTTTGTGAGTATATACAATGTTTTCAAGCTGGTTGTGTTTGAGTAACTTCACACCAAGTTGGTCAAAAACCTCCAGTTGTTTCAAAGCAGTTATCTTACACAATTTGCAGAGAGCAGGTGAGCCTGTCAGAACCTAACTGTTAAAAAAGAGCAAAACTGCCTGGGTTATTATAGCTAGAGAGTACCTAGGATTGTTCACAATTTGAAGGAAAGGGTATACTGAGTGGGGATCCAGGAGATCTGTGCTTTTTGAGATGCATGAAGACACATAATTTCACAGGGCAGGAAATATGAATGGCGTTGTCTAACAGCAAGAAAATTTCAATACCAAAATCCTGCTGAAGCCAATGGGAATACTTTCACTGGTTTTAGTACAAGTTGGGTCAAGCCCTTGGTTTAAAAAAATGTGATTGCATTTAAGAAAGATTAACAATAGACAATGATCATATCATATTAACTTAAAGGCATTGGAATGATTTCCTTTAGCTGGGTTAATCTCTGCTTAGCCCTCTGGAATGGCATTCCAGAGACTGGTGCAAACCATACTCAAAACAAGTCCTTCTGAAGCAAAACTGCTTTATTAATGTTTTTGACCACATCTCTATGGCAGTAAGCCTTTGTGGTTCAAAAGGGCCCGGTGCACCCAGAGGCTTCAGGATATATTTTGCAGAGAAAGAGCCTAATCACATTAATCCATGTGACAACTGTGGCATAGTCAAGGAGTTCAGTTGTGAATAAACAGAATTTAACTTAATCAATCTCAAGATCAGACAGGAAAGGAGTTTTCATTGTAAATTATTATATCAGCAATAAACGGTGTGATGATTGATGATATGGAAGAAATGCTTTAAACAGCAGTAACAGAAAAGCAAACTGAAGTGGAGGCCAAACTATAGGGCATTCAAAATGGAAAAACTCAAGTGGATAGCTCTGGGTGGAAAAGACATTGGGAAACAGATCCTCATCTGTAGAGGGACACCTATGAAGATGGCACTGGGAGAAGGGCAGGAGAGAAAGTGCGTATTTGCAGTGATTTACAACAAAGAGGCCAACACTGTGCTCCTCCTTTCCTTCTAGCTAGCCTGTAACCCATGAGTTGCAACTTCATCATCCAGCATTCCACATTTGTCACCTGCACTTTGTATAGTAATGCCCTCTCCTCCATTAATATAACCTCTCTGGCTGCATGATACTGCCAGTGTTCTGCACTACCCCATCAATCTTCTCATGGTTGTCTCCAGTCCCATGGAAGGCTCTGTGACCTTGACACAGATGTTTGCCCAGGTGGCTTCAAGGATCTCAGTGTCCCACACTGCAATGTTTATACCTTCTCCACATCAGAGCCCTCCTTCCTCACAACATGGGCCATGCTTGGTGCATACTGGGGTCTTCCATCTTCGTAGAATCACAGAATTACTGGATGGTTTGAGTTGACCCAAAGACAATTTCAGACCATCCAGTTCCACCTTCCACTAGAGCAGGTTGCTCCAAGCCCCGTCCAACCCGGCTTTGAATACTGCCAGGGATGGGGCAGCCACAGCTTCTCTGGGCAACCTGTGCCAGGGCCTCAGCACCCTCACAGGGAACAACTTCTTCCTAAGACCTTATCTCAATCTCCCCCTCTTTCACTATAAAGCCATTCCCCTTATCCTACCCTACAGGCCCTTGCCAAAAGCCCCTCTCCAGGTTTCTTGCCAGCCTCTTTAGGCACTGGAAACTCTCTAATGTCTCCCTGGGGCCTTCTGTTCTCCAGGCTGAACAAGGCCAGCTCTCTCAGCCTGTCTCCCTAGCAGAGGTGCTCCCGCCCT
>NW_009909546.1:41948-42209 GCF_000696875.1 Nestor notabilis
GCACACACTTCTGGGTCATGGGGAGCTTCTCATCAACCAACACCCCCAAGTCCTTCTCCTGAGGTCTGCTCTCAATCCATTCTCCCAGTCTTCCCCTCAGACTCCCTGCCTGCATCTTATGGAGTCTGATATCCCCTCCACATACCCTATGGAGTTTGTCCTCCCGTCTCTGTTCCTCTCTATCTCACTGTATTTGTGGGCTCTCCATGCCACACAGCATTTGTCCCCCATAATGTCCCGCAGCACCTGTCCCCTCGGGCC
>NW_009909547.1:0-208 GCF_000696875.1 Nestor notabilis
AAGGCGCAGGCACCGCCCCCGTCACCCTGCCGGCCGGCACCGTGCTCGATGGACGTACTCAATGCCCAATTTGGGTGACTCAAACCCATAAACCGTCCCACTTTTAATTTCCAGGCAGTCTTTAATTACAGGTGCCCAGCGCCATCCGCACCCACCACACGGGGGAGCGCGGGATAACAGGGGCCGCGGGCTGCGGGAAGGGGGGGAT
>NW_009909547.1:239-18446 GCF_000696875.1 Nestor notabilis
CCCCCCCCGCCCAGGGCTGCGTTGTGTTTCTGTCGTTAAATGGCAGAAGCAAAGTAATTAACGCTGCCGGATCTTTTCTAGGCGTTGGGAGCCCCCACTGCTGCTTGAACCGCACCACACATCAACGAACGCCCCACCCCCATTAACTCACCTTCTTGAATACGTAATTAGCGTGAGGCTTAACCACAAATGAAGATACTGCGTATTTCTCCTGGAAGTCTCCACTAGCTGCATCCCACTGCTTACCACAGGCTTTTTGCAGTGGTGATCCCGGCAATCTTACACCCAAGTACCTGCAGGCACCCCGTGAACACGTATGTACACGCACAGTGCACACAGATACGCCAGGAGAAAGTGCAAGGGCAAAATTAAATGCAGTCACCTCAAATTAAGAGACAAAACTCCAAACGAGCTGGTTTGAAGGCTTCTCACTGCATGTTTCCATTTCAGCTCATGCCAGCACACATGTAACAGTGATTATTAAAACACAGCAGCGAATGTTCTCTCTCCATCCTTTTCTTATCTCAAGGGATAGAAGCTACGTACCTTACTGAGTGAAATAGTTTATTCTTGTTCCAGCACTCCACTGCTTTAGCAAATACTTAAGAATATTTTAAGCAATCCCCGAAGAATTGGCCATTATTGGTAACTGCAAGGGCAGCATTCTGTTCCATACGTTTCATGTATGGACTCCCAAACACACTAAAGGGCAATACAGTATTTCTGCTAGTTGTGGGGTTTTTTAATACACGTGGGTAGAAAAAGGACCTACTACCTTGTGATATAAATAGTTTTATTTCACACAAGCAAAACGCACCCCTCTGACTGCACGAGTAAGAGATGCCAGCTAGCTAAGGGATTCTAGATTAGATTAGACTATATTTTAAAATACAAAATTACTTTTCCCCCCTCAGAAGCTAGTGGAACTCCCAAGTACAATTTAAATATGCTGTTAGCAGAGATTCAAGCACCATGGTAGTTCCTAGCTGCTAAATACACTCAAATGAAGAAGGAAACTACTGAATTATCTTTAGACAAGCTACTTTAATCTTCTTTTCTTAGATAACCTCATTCCTCCTCAAACCCAGCAGCAAAAGCTAGCATGTCAGTTTGTTAGACCATCTCACCAGTGCTAAAGGAAGGTGCATTTAACTGATCTAGAATGAGTTATGTGCAGGAAATTTGCTTGAACTTTAAGTCACCATGACTTGTGAAAAGCAACCACAAGTACCGACAGTTGAAACCACCAGCAAAATAAATCTACACATCAAGAAGAGGCTGCTGCGTAACAGGGATTTGTTTTTTTCTCACCCAAAAACAAGTTGCACAGCACAATTTTCAGCTTGCTAATAAAAATACATTATTATTTACATGGAGAACAGCAAGATTCTTTACATACATGCAAAGTTCTCTTGTAATAGGCTTGCTTTAGGGTGGTGGTGAATTGGAATGACATTTATGTAAGTTCAGCATCACCATGGAAATCTAGAGGCTCACAGAGCTTTGAAGTCGTAGCAAAGTAAGACCATAACAAGCGCCAAGGTTTCTTCTTGGCCAGAAACTTTTTAGGGGTAAGAGTGCTTCATTAGAAGCATTTCACCCACTTTTGAGAAATAAAAAGCTAGTTGGGTCCTAAGTACTTTCTCATTGAAGCTTCAAGTCTCATTTGATTCTGTGTTAGAATTTGGCTGCAAACTTTGCAAGCACAGCTTAATCAGCATCTACACTTTTACTTGGCTAAGCTTTAGGGAAATGTACTCATTTAAAAAAAATAAAATCTGAATTTGGCTTTAACCTATTTGACAGCCCAGCTTTCAACTGAACAGCTAAGATGGATTTTTAATTTCTCTATTTGCAAACCCCCGTTTTTTGGAGCCTGAACAGCACATCTAGTGTTTCTCTGCTCAGTGTCTGACACCAGTTTCAAGTTCCATTATAATTTAGAATAGAAAAGCCTAATTGATCACTGAGTTGGGCTATTTTTTGCCATGGCAATATTGAGAGGGGAAAAAGCACTGGATCACTCACTGAGACACTGCCTCAGCATTTTTAGTGATGCATCAGAAATGAGTGGTACTTAAAATATGATAAAACTCTCAGGTGCCTAGCACTCCCAAGTTTTATTCCTAGCTGATGTTACTAGCCTTGTAACTCTAGATCTCTCGCCTAATACCGCCTTTCTTCTTTATTTGTAAAGCGGGGATGCTTCAAATTTTACCAGACACATCAGCAAACAACATCTTCAAGTATATGTTCAGGGAAAGTCCAGATCAAAGAAAGGTGCTTTCATCTATTAACAGTTAAGGTTTTTTCCCCTACTTGCAGTATCACTATTTTTGGTCCAACAACAAAACAGCAAGCGTTGTCCAGTGCTTCATCTCGTCCCCCCACGTCACCGAGATGACTGTGCAGCTGTAAAGCCCTCACTATCTATATGACCACTCGCCTCGCTTCCCATAGGAATACCCTGCTCATGTGCCGGTAAGAGCCCCTGCAGAGGAGAGCAGCAATCGCAAGGAGTTGGCGGCCTCCCGTGGCAAGGGGCAGGAGAACAGGCAGGACCCAGCGGCCGTTCTGCTGCTTTGTGCTCGACAGCCAGGAAAACAATCCATCCTTCACGCACGCAGGAAATTCTAGGAACAAACCAGGATCTCTGAGATTTCTTGACAGGCTGAGAGAGCTGGGCTGGTTCAGCCTGGAAAAGAGAAGGCTCCGGGGAGACCTTAGAGGAGCTCCAGTGCCTAAAGGGGCTCCAGGAGACCTGGAGAGGGGCTTTGGACAAGGGATGGAGGGACAGGACAAGGGGGAATGGCTTTAACCTGCCAGAGAGGAGATTGAGATGAGCTCTGAGGCAGAAGCTCTTCCCTGTGAGGGTGCTGAGGCGCTGGCACAGGGTGCCCAGAGAAGCTGTGGCTGCCCCATCCCTGGCAGTGTTCAAGGCCAGGTTGGACACAGGGGCTTGGAGCAACCTGCTCCAGTGGAAGGTGTCCCTGCCCGTGGCAGGGGGTTGCAACTGGGGCTTTAAGGTGCCTTCCAACCCAAACCAGTCTGTGATTCTCTGATTTTACTGACACTGATGATCTTGCTCACCAATGAAGGGAAAAAGTCTATCCTGAAGATAGCTGCACCTCAAGCCTTCTTGCTTCTGATAAACTGTTAAGTTCTTCTAAGTGCCAAATCTTAGCACTGCAGATTTATGACAGGCTACACAACCTGAAGTCATCATAGACAAATACTTTCTATGTTAAAAGACATGTCAACATTCATTAATGCTTCCTGATTCCCTAGTTTAGTTTACTAACCATTTAGAATGTGTAGTAAGAAATAAAATACTGCCCAGAGCAATCTATAGAATCCACTCATCAGGCTGCTAAAATCCTTTAAAAGGTACTAAATACTGTTACATACAAAACCCTCACTTCACCTCTCTTACCTAATGTGAAGTCTCAAGGCTTTAAAATTAAGTACACCTGACCTTAAAACCTAATATTTAATGTAATTTGATGGAAAGCCAGTAGGAAAGCTGAAAATTTACCTCTAGAAGTAGAGGAAACATTAACCTGCTTATCATCATCAGAAGCAAGCTCTGTATTTATAGCAAACTATCACCCAACACAGGACAACACAGCACTGTACAGAAACCTCCTACAAGTCGAATCCCTGTTAATATTAACATATTCAAAACCAGCTAGTTTGTGTCCCCAGTTCAGCAGCAGATACCTGTCAACTGTCAAAGGCTTTTTACATGCCATAATCTGCTAATCTTTCATTGATCATCTACAGTCTTTTGCATAAATCTCCTAACAAGAGTGAGCAGGTAGAACATACACTGTGTGGGGGAGATGGTTAATTACAGCAAGTGTCCTTAGGACACTACAGAAAAGTGTTTCAGGATAATTTAAAGGCCACAGTAAAATTTTTTTAAAATTAAATCTAGATTTAAATAAAACCAGTTCCTCTGCTACGCTATCTTACATGCAGAGATAACTCAGTGTTTTCATTCCTCCATTCAATTCAGGTCTGATGTACATACACACATAGGATACAATATTCTCCACATCTGTGAACTGCTACATTCTGTAATTAAACTAATGAGCTGATTATAAGTTAGTCTGGTTCTAGGCATCAGCTCTACGTAAGATGATTTTGCCAGTGCTTTCAATGTTATAAATTATTACCTGACTTTTAATGTTATAAATGTGCACACAGAATCTTCTAACACAGCCAGAATCAAATGGATAAACACGAAACAGTAGACTTCAAAAAAAGACAACATTCCCCAAGCAGAAGAGATGCATTATTGTGCTTAAGAATTAAGCATCACCATTGCTAAAAACAAATAATTAGACAGCAGCTCTGATACAGCCAGCCATTTTTACACTGAAGTGCAAAGCAGAGGCCAATGCTGTCACACTTACACAATTACTTTTCAGCACAGCTATCCAAAACACCAACATATATATATAACACTTCTCAAAATACTATTAAATAAGAAACATTTGTTGACTCATTTCACCTTTCTGTTTTCATCCATACAGAACTACGCACTCCATTTTAGATTGAAGGTGCTGCAATCTAAGACAAACACAATTTGCCAGTTCTTTACATTGAAAGATGCTGATGGCAAAAACCAGAGAGAATCAGTTCTCCTGGCATGCTGTTACAGCAAAGACACTTGGGATCTTCATCCTTGTTTCTACCCCTACCATTATTACACAAGACCCATCTACTTCAAGCTGAGTAACCTATAGTAAAGTTTCAGAAGTTTAGTTGCTAATTTGTACACCTTCCCACTCTTCCCCAATCTTAAATTCTGATTATTTGAATTTTCATGTGCACAGGCAGGCTGCTTGCTTTGAAGCATGCAATGCCTGTTCTGCAGACAGGCCTTTGTCTGGAAGCAACAGCACAGACTGCATTGCTGAACTAGCAGAATTCTCTACCCTAATTTCTAGTATTGTATATGGAGACCACTTCTGCTCAAGTTTACCTACTACTGTTTCTGTCCTAAAATAAATTATAGAAAAATCAAATTGGAATTTACTTCAAAAGTTTACTCACAGATTCATTTGCACATAGAGAAGGCAGGCTTAAGTCCCCTGCAGGTTTTGTTCAGATGCACACAGTTGCGGACACCATGATTACTGGGTGAGACCAATGTCATTGCCAAAAATTTCTTAAAGTTTAGAGTATATAAGATAACCCCTTCTTTTCAGCAACCCTATCCACATACAAAGTCCACTATCAAAAGCTCCATGTCTACTACACTATCAATATCAATCCCAGAAATTACACTTTTAGGCGAAGATGTCACAATTAAGTATTCAGCTTTAGATATGTTATGAGCAAAGATGTTTTAATAATCTTCCTTTACAAGAAAAATCACTTCATAGATTTGGAGCTAGAGAGGTCCACGAGACTCTGCAAATTAGAAGTGCATGAAATACATGCATCATCCTTCATACATAAAACATTTTGCAATAGGGTTCAGAACACAGTAAGTGTTAAACAATATTTAAGAGTTAAAAGTACCTGAAAAGAATCTCTCCTTGGAGAAAGAGATTAACTGAACATCCTCCTGGACAGCTGTGCAAGTTTTCAACAAATGCTTTTCTGTACAAGTGGTTTAAAAATCACACAGCAAGTTCTGGAATATTCAAAACAATGATTTGACAGAACAAACATTCTACAGTTACCTCAATTTCATGTTATTTTGTTACAAACAGTTATCATGGCCTAAGCCCTGTGCATTGGTGCTCAGATTCATGGCCTCATCCATACAACACGATCTGTCTCAAGAGATCAAAATTTAGCTCTTGTACTAAAGCCCAAGTGGGTGACTGAATAAATTCAGCAGCTTTCCAGCACTGAGCCCCTTCCCTCACATGTAACTTGACTCTTTCAAATTTCAAATATTAAATAGCAGGCTTATCAAAGAGAGGTCATGTATAAACAGCACAGTCAAAAGCTGTATCGGATGTAGGAAGACCAGTGGTAGAAAATGCATTGAGCATTTTTGGAGGCAGAAGCTTACACCACCACTGCTAGAGAGAAAGAGGAAAAACATTAAAATGAAATTAAAAAAGCAGGTTAGTCATTTCAGTAACTGTGTTTTGTCATTCAATTTAGAATAAAGCAAACCAGTTTATTTATGCAGTGATGAGGGAAACTTGAGAGACAAACTAAATCACCACCTGCCCCCTGACAGATCAAGTCCAGAAATCAAGACCAGTATCTTAAAATTCAGGTTTTCCTACCCTAAAATAATAAAGTTTTAATGTATAATTGCTATTTCATAGTATTCTCTAAACCCAGAATTATATTTGCATCTTAATATAGGTGTGTGTCTTGGAAGTTCAACAGCAATAAAATTGAGTTGAAGAAAACCACACTGCGTAAGAACTAACTGGAGCTACACACTGGCAAGTAAACCAAATTAAGACAGAAAGGGTGGAAAGTTGGGCTTCTTTTTTTTACCTACTAAGCTGCATACGGAGCCTACTCTATAACTAGTGTGTGAGTAGGAGAAAGCAGGCAGAACTATGACTAGACCGATTCTTAACAATCTGACCAGAAATAACTGGTCTGAAAGGGAAACAAAAAGCTCAGTGCATAATAAATAATTTCATCCTTTTTCCTATGAACAGTTAGGAAGTTGCATTTTCCTCTCTTCCATTCAATGAGCAACAAGCTTGATTAAATTATGAGGAAATTGAATCTACAGGCCTCTTAACCAGGCAGATATTTAGGACATCATTAACTCATGTGCTGCTATCATCACATGTTCACTTAAATCATAAACGCAGTAGTTTCTTCCACTTCATCCACACAGAAATACTCCTCAGAAAGAAATTGCAATGCAGAAAAAAATATTACCCGCCCAAATAGACTTCACGTTCTAACTGCCAGCCTACTAACAAGCAAAGGTGCTCCACGATTACAAGTATGGCACAGCAGCCAGCGCAGTGATACAGGAACCCTTCGAAATCTGAGCTAGCAAAGGGATAAGAAATTACTTACTTTAAAAGTTTTTATAACAGTGAGTATACCCTGCAAGAAATATACTCTTGCATTTGGCTACTGCATGTATTATTAAGATCCATAATTTTCACATGATGTTCCTTAAAGAAGTAAATACTATCACTAAACCATAGTTTTGTCCAGCAGTATCTGATGATGAAATGACTAAGCTTTATACATGTCATGTGTAACTGAGCTACAGTATTCAAATTCCTTCTGAAACCCCCTGCTACTAACATGACAACATCAAAACACACAGGCATTGCAGGCTCAAATGAGTTTGACACATGAATAACACCTATTCACAGGGACAGAACAGCACGTAAGCTTCCAGAAATACTTTCCTGTCTAACCCCATTCCATCACACTTGGGGTTTCCTGATTTTTGCCAGTAAAGCTACTTCCACGTCCATACACATGAACTTAATTAATATTTAATGTTCTTTCATGGAGAGAAAAGACTAAAATCTACACATTCTAGATTGACACTTGCTCCTTTTATACATATGCATATAAACCTGCTTTGGGTGAATTAATTTAATAGGAACATTTAAATTTGTTCCTGAAACTCCTGACCAAACTTAGTCTTCTTTGGTCCCTCACCCTAAAACCAACTTCCCATCATCAAGACAACAGATGTTAGAACTATAAATGTGCAAAAGACTCCTAGAATATTGGTTTCCTCTGTGAAAAGACTATTTCAAAGAAAGTGTAATCTACAGGAAGTGCAATCTTCCTTTCTGGAAAGCTAGGTACTGCCATGCCACAGAAGCCTGACAGGGAGGTCAGAACCAGGGGCAAACCTAGACCCTTGCAGTAGAACTCAATGTCAAACCCAGAACCTGGCTTATATACCACACTTGGACCTTGACCAGTGAGTCAGAGCATTGCAATCACAGCAGAAAGGGGTCTATGTACAGCTGCAACTCAAGTTCGACATTCTTATCAGTAAGAATAATAGAGTAAATCTACACTGACCAAATGAGTTAATTTTGGTAAAAAAGTGACCACCTTTATGGACTACACTGCACGGGCTACACTGTCCAGCTAGCCACAGATTCCACTCTCTGCTTCTCCTGTGCGTTATTTTTCTTTTTTGCCCTACAGGTTATCTGAAAACTAAAAGCAACACAAGAAATGCACACACAGAGAGTACTTTCAGAAATTCCTTAGTTTCTGCCCACTAGAATATAACTGGGATAACTGACATGTCTTGACATCTGCTTAGGAACACTTGTGACAGGTAAAATAATGCTTATTTTCTACTGGTATCCAAACCAGCAACTTTCTTCCTAGTCATCACTATATGTGAAGTGTGCTGTTGCTAAATGAGCTATTTACAAATGTAAACTATGTAATTAAAGTTTTAAAATAAACAGACAACCTTTACATTAGGTAGCAACCTGACGACAAGGTAACAACAGATCATCCAGTTACATCTTTCAAAGTGATCTGTGTATGCTGCTCTTTTTTTGTTTTTAACGGAGAAAATCCTTGGCTCACAATCTATTCTGCAAGAACTTCCTTGGATTTCTTCGTTTATGCTGGATAATTATGTAAAAACTCCTTAAGTTTTGTTGGATAGTCTGTCATCACTCCAGTTGCTCCCAGATCAAATGCTCTCTTGTATTCTTGTTCTTCATTCAGTACCCAAATATACACCTGTAAGATGGGATAGAAAGACAAATTATTCCAGGAAATACTTAAAGAAATAAAAAAGGCGATTTTTGACTTAAATTATTTCACGTGAGAAATGATGCCACATATATTTAAAAAATACATGATTACACTTGGATGCCAAAGACACACACACAAACACATCCAACTTCTCCCTTGCCCTCCAAATGGGGGCATTTTCTAGTGGCGGTTCCAACTCCATTTTATTACCTTCAGAGACTTCAGGTATTTCTAGTCTATTATTTTGTTAAAAGCCCAAAATAGGTAAGCAGTTTAGCAGATTTTGTAGGTTTAAGTTTGAAGTGTTTGTGTGTGGATCTTAAGGGAATTTAAATTAAAGAGTCTTTTTCCAAACATACAATTCTTCCTTTGCAACTACAGAACTGCAAATACAAGAGCATAAGCTATTGCTCAGAAACCAAAAAAACAACTCATAACCTAGCAACACACAGAACATATTGGGGAGAACACAAACCCATCTTAAGGGCATACCTAGCTGGTTCAAATTCTCACTATGTTAAAAGCACACATCCTTTCTCTTTGCCACACTGTACCTGAATGCCTCGAGCAGTAAGGTGGTCAAAAAGCGCTTTCCGCATCAGCAGTCTGCAGAAAGGAGAATGATGTTATTTAAGAACTTGAAGTATATATGAGATTTTCAATGCTCTGTAACAAATTTTCCATACAGCATTTAGATTCAATGTTTTCCATAAGAGATTAGAAACCTAATTATAGAAAACTTTTAGCTCAAGCAACTCAAGATTGATTAACACAGATACTCAGAAATCTGCATTAGCTATGGATATTTGTATCAACTCTTCTGCAGATCAAATCCAGCAGACTCCTTCATTGTACAGGTACCCTGCACCACGTCTGATGAATTAATCTCTTTGCTTTCAGAAGAGATTTTAACTCCACTGGCCACTTGGGAAATCAAGCTAACAGATGTCAGACACAGAAGAGCCAGAAGTAACTAAGTGCAATCACAATCAAAGTGTATTACTAAGTTGCCTCTGAAGGATGGATATTCTTCAAATGCAAAGTGTTCCATGTGAGCCAAACAGCATCTCCTCTGACAACATTATGAAACAGTCACAATCCTATGAAACATGAAAGGTGCATTCTGAATCTACTTGCATGCTAATTAGCTGAACACACTTAATGACAAACTAAATAGGCTAAATTGGAATAATGTCCACTTACTGCACCTCAGTATGTTTCAGTTTATGAAAAATAAAAGCATACAGGTACACCTATATAAGATTTGAGTATGATTTATGCTGCACTGACAAAAATGCTAGAGGAAACTGAAAAAAAACAAACTAAAACCCTAAACAAAATTACAACACAACAAGTAGCTATAGCAATAGTCTTGGTTGCTTGAGCCAACTGTTAAAATATAGGCAAATAGAAATAAAAATTTAATCAGACACAATCTTACGTGTCAGCTAGCCAGATAATAAATTTCTGGCTTCTTGTCACCTTCTGTGGTTCTTTCAGCCTGTTGAGGAAGAGAAATCAAAAGATTACCAGGGCAGTTTAAAATATTAAGATGTTCCTGAAAAAGGAACATGAAGAATTAATCTTGCAGTTTCTCAAATTAGAACAGCAATTTCACTAAGACAGTGACTTAGAACTGGGTTACACAAGAGAAATGTGCCACATTTAAGAGAAGCAGCAGAGATGGGTATTCATCAGCATTTTGAGTACCGTATGATAAAATGTGAAAGCTTGTATTTACCCTGCTCATGACTTGCATCTTGGCCTTAATTAGGCTAATTTTTTTCTCAACACAGAGGGAGGAATGTCCAGTAATTCGTTATTTGCATGGAACTGCTCCATATTACTATCTAGATGGCAAGCCGTAAAGGTATCTGTGTGAAGGCAGTATTCACAGGAAATGCTGTAAACAGGAAACACTGGTATACACAGGCACCCCACATGAACAACTGAGTAACCTGGAGCTGGATGGAGACAGGTTAACTACAGAGGAGGAGGGTTGCACAGCTTTCTCTGAGGAATATACAAAGTGCCTAACTAACAAAAAAGTCTCTTCAGCCCAAAGATGTCGACTAAACCAACACTCAATGTGGCATCATCGTTCACTTGCTTATTCACTTGTTTTACTATAATTCCAGTGCAGCACCCACGAACAGACTCAAACTCACTTGAGGATGATTGAAGGCATGGGAATTTCCAAGAATTCTTCCTTGAAAGGAATGAATGGCAGCAGACCAGTGTAGAACAGGCCAAGAAGCAGGAGGACACGTTGCAAACAGAAGATGATGGGAATATCAGCATTCTGCAGGAACCAGGAAAGCAAGATTCTAAATTACCTTGGTAGATTGTCGAGTCTGTTGCAATTAAATTTATTCATCAGTACATATTTAAAGTTTAGCACTCGCACCTAAAGATTAAGCTGCCAAATGTTTCTGACATGCCTGCACTGAATTTAGATTACTCTTTCTTGTAACCTGTAATCAAAGCAAACGTTTTATGCGGTTTGAAGGGGCAACAGGAACCTGAAAAGACAAAGTTTCACTGGCCGCAGTACTGTGTTTGTACCTGCCTTCATCATCTTTCCAGACTGCACAACACTACACATTTTCTCTCAGACTAGTATTACCACAAAGAACGAGATGTACTTTAGCACAGGACTTGTTACAGTTCGGTATCACATCAACTTGCATCACAACACATTTTAAAGATGTTAGTTTATGAACTAAAATATCTGGGTATTGATGTTATGAAAATGAACAAATTTAAGTGCTTTTCAGGTAGGAAATGGTGTGTCGTCGTGCAGAAATAAATAAGAACGATATGCGTACTCTCAACTAGACCAGTTTCACTCAGGTGCAGAATTCCTTTGGACTAAGCACAGTTTTAATTTAATTCTAAATGGTACAATTCCTTGGCACAAAAAGAAACAATCTACAGCTGTAAAACAGCTTTATACCAATGCAACTGTGTGTCAGCTAGTGGCCGCATCCATTATCTTCATAAAAAGAAACAGACAATAAGCAATCCTTAGAAAAATTGCTTTTGTACTAGATGAATGATGTGCAAACGAGGCTGTAAGAGTTCCTGGCATAAAATCATACCTCCCTATATTTTACAGAACAAGAATAAAATGTGATTAAGCTTTTAAGCTTAATATGGACGTTAACTGTGTCTGATTTATTCTAACAGTACGGTAAGCAGAATACATCTAAGCACAAAATTTCTCATCACATCTAGAAAGTCGGACATAGCTGACTAGATATGGGTTTACAGGGTGCTTTGCTGTACATTTTGTCACCACACAGTAACAAGCAAACAAGAATGAAGCTTAGCTGGACCTGTTCTTACCTCCTTAAGACACTTTGATACAACTTCGTAATTGACATTCCCCCACACTGTCAAATGCTCTCGCTTATACTGACTCACCAGCTCGGAAACCTGCAACGTGAAAAAGCAGAACCCTCAGATGTATTCACTGAAATTATGTGCAGCATTCCTTAACGGAAACTCTACTTCCTACTTTCCAACTACGTAACTCATTAAAGATAGCTCTTCTATACCTTTTCCTATCTTAAGAGGATTATGCTGCTTCGACTGGAAAGAAACAGGTGATCAGGTCAGCAGATAAAAGGAACGATCATTGTACCTACATGTCATGGTTTAACCCCAGCCAGCAGCTAAGTACCACACACCTGCTAACTCGCTCCCTCAGTACCTCAGTGGGATGGGGAGGAGAACCAGAAAAAAAGGCAAAAGAATCTGGGTTGAGAGAAGAACAGTTTCATATTTGATGTAAAACATAACAACAAAGAGAGAGGGAAATAAACCCCAAGAGAAAAATGAGTGATACACACTACGATTGCTCACCACCCACTGACCAATGCCCAGCATGTCCCCAGACAGCAATCAGTGGCTCCCACCCAATCCCCCACCAAGTTTCTACACTGGGCATGACATGCTGTGGTTACAGAATATGCCTTTGGCTAGTTCAGGTCAGGTGTCCTGGCTGTGCTCCCTCCTGGCTTCTTGTGCCGCTCCTCACTGGCAGAGCATGAGAAATGACAAAGTTCTTAACTTCGCGTAAGCACTTCTTGCCAACAACTAAATCATCGGTGTGTTATCAACATTATTCTCATACTAAAGCTAAAACACAGCACTGTACTAGGAAGAAAACTAACTCTACCCCAAATGCAGCCAGGGCACTACAAAAAAAACCCTAGAGAACTTAAGAAAACTCAATGGCAAAATAGTATCTGATGAAAAGCAGATTTCCTTTTCTGTGATGAACACTTAACTGACATGGTTTTATGCTGCTGTGACAGGCAAGACCCTTCACATGAAGTACAAACCAAACGTGTCTTGCAATGTAGCATCAGTTTCATGTCAAGATAAAGGGTCAGTAAAGAGCTGTTTGCTGGATATCTTACACGAGATCACTTCATACATGGAGCAAGATCTAACACGTGAAGGATGAAGCAGCCCAAGAGCACAGACTGCCGTTATCACAAGAAACTAAGAAACTCTTCTTCTGGAATTTCAACATCATATTACATGACATTCAGTCTCAGTTCAGCTGTGGATTTTCATGTACCTTTTTGATCAACACATTGTTGTTCACTTTGATGTCAATGTTGACAGGAGTTTGTGGAAATGCCTCAAACACCTCTTGCAGGAGTGGAATACGGTTATCTTTTCCCTCACAGTGACATTCTGAGAAAACAAGAAAGTTGTCACTGCTGTGGCCATTTTTAATATACCGCAGACAAAAGCTGAGATGTCAGAGCACTTGTTATCTTAACATTTGAAAACGTATATAGTTACTAGATTTAGCATATTTCTAAACTATATTAAAAAAAAAAAGTATTTCACTTCACTCGGTTGTAATTCCTTATGACAAGCTCATTTTCATAATGAAAATGCCCTGAGCATACTGCACATTTAGGTTTTAACTTCATGAAATTCAGCCATTATTTAGCAACAGTAGGAGTGCAGGCATCGAAAAAATCCTGAAATAGCAAGCATGGGCTCAGTTACCACATACCAAATGCAATGAGGTTAATTAATATGGAATGCGACAAAATGACAAAACCTTTTTCTTCTAGGAAAATTTACCAGAGGAGCATCACGAGTAAAGGCAACAGAAGACGAAACTCCCAAACTTTATTGTATGAAGCTGCTTATGGCTCTAACAAATTACCTGAAGTCTCTTGCCATTTCTTTGTACTTTAAGTATTTTGCCATTTTGAACAGAAAAGTTTAACACTAAATTTGCTTGCTGGGCAACTGAAATCTGGAAAGGGTATACAAGACAGTCACACGCCCCTCAAGCAAACACATTTGCTATCATCTCCAGTAGCCTCTTCTACATGGAAATGCTCTCAATTTTAGCCTGTGTGCTATATTCAAATTACAGTCCCACAAATCAGTTTTCATAAGAAAAGAGGTTAGGTTTTTTAATATGTTTTCTTCTCTTGCAGCAATACTGGTACTGAACTTTGTCGTACATACAGTAACTACTGCTCTTTCCATTTATCTCCTGAAAATGTTTGTATTATCTGACATCTCGCAGTACTTCAGGCCCAGAGTGCACCAGCACAATGACACTTATGTTGTAAAGAAACACTCTTCTACCTTCTCTTCGTTTTTCAGAACAACAATTTTCAATCAGCACCTTCTGGAGAACTCACAAGGGAACTAGAAAGCAGTTACAAGAAGCAGACAAGCAAACAAGTGAAACGTTTACTTTGAAAAAATCTATTACATCTTAAACTTCTTCACTGCCAACTGATGTGGAAAAAAAATATCTATTTTGGCTTCTAAACCTAGGATTGTATTTTCCTTTTAAAACTTCTCTTATCAAGATACTGAGAAGCAGCAAATCCACTTTTTTACTCCCTTTGCCAATTTGAAATTGCCACACTACAATAATGGAAACTTAGTTACTGTAAACTGAAGCAGCAAGAGACAAAAACTTACCTTTCTGAAAGGTGACATCCAGCTTGCAGAGATATGGTGGCAGTTCCTTAAAAATAAATGGAAAGGGAACACTAATTCAAATGTGGGAATATAATCATCCCTTTTCTTGAAAAAGACAAAATAAAATATTCATGTAAGTTATTTTTAAAGACAAACCTTTTTTTTTAAATCTTCTTGGCCACAAAGTAATTTATTTTATTACTGTGTTTATTCTTACTTGAACGATTTGGCATTCTTAGACTTGTGTTGCCTGTAGCTGAAGAAGTCAAAACATTTCCAGATACTTGTCTGAAAATTCTGATAATTCCATTTAAATATCAGATGGAAAGGGAGCTCTGTAAAACAGGCTTTTAAAATAGTCAGTGCAGGTGGGATTCACCTGCCCTTTTCCCACTAAAAAACTGGTCACACAAAAAGGAGCTTGTTGACTAAGCTGCCTTCATCATCAGTATGGGAAAACAGGCCCACCTCCAGACAGCTCCTCATCCAACCTGCTCCTGGAAGAAGTTACTCACCCTCTGGAAACGTGCTGGGTTTGATCCTCTGAATACACAGGGAGCCTACTTAACTTGTTCTTTTAGCAAGACAAGATGAATCCTCTCAAATTTTGGACACTAGACATACACACATGCACAAGACCTTCCTGCCCATCCCCAGTCACTCCACAAACACATTTTTAAACATCATCTAGCACTTATGTTTTTTCCTTCAACTTACAGAGTATTTGAGGTCAGATATGTTGACATCAACTCCTGTTGATCGCTTCAAGTTCTCATCATGGGACACAACCACTTGCTCATCTTTTGTCAGGTGACAATCCAGCTCCAACATGTCTGTTCCTATATTAACTGCACTGGAAGCAAAGAAACCTGCCTTGATTTATACATGTATTTGGTACAGATCCAAACCTAACACATACATGTTATTCAACTAAACTAATTCCCCTGGAAGTACTTTGGATGCTTTATGGTGCAATGATTCCTCACCATCTTGCTACAAAGCAAGAAGCAAGTAAGTGTTGTAATGAGAAAGCTGATGCAAGAACAAAAACGTATCATGAATCAGAGACGGAATTTAAGCTTTGGCTTCCTCTTCCATAGAAATCAAGTAGCTGTTGATTGCAGCCTACCACCTCAGGATTGAGAAACTGACTTCTAAAGTAATTTTGAGTGTGATCTTTATTAGGACCACTGGAAGAAGCCAGCTCTTTTAAAAAAAACGTAATCAGTTTTGTGGGAATCATAGAGAACAAGTGTCAGGGATGTGAAAGCCCTTTTTTACTTGATTTAAGTTAATCAGGAATGGCTGGATCAGGAAATTAACAATGGGGATTCTGGCTGGCAAAATGACATTTAAAAAAATTGATATTTTAATGAAAAAATTTTAATATTAAATTTAAAAAAATACAAACCACTAAAACCCAGTCATATTTTTCAAAGAAAAAAAAACTATTCATGTTCCAATCTGCTGCTCTGAAAAGTCCTAATCCAGTTTCAAATCCACTCTATCAAAGCTTAGCTCATAGGAGTAAAGTAAGCAGAAAGTAGTAATAATATTTATGAAAAATAAGTACAGGAAACCTCACACTAAAGCAGGAGAACTAACAACGAGAAGTGAATTGCTTAGAAAAGATACTCTGAAGGTTCTAGCAGACAGCTGAAAGTCCTGATCATGAACACTTTCCTCAAAACACCAGGCTGTTCCTTTTTCTCCATCTATGACAAACCTGTAACATCTAAGAATACAGTTTATACAAGACCCAAAGCTCTGTGACTTCACTAACAGCCTTTTCCTTAAGTACAGACATGCCCCAAACGTTCACAAATGCAGTAACAAAGCAAAAAGAAAAAGAATAAATTTGTACATACTCCCTTAAGTGTTTAACACAATTTCTGGTCCAGCTGGGATAATGATCAAGTAGAGAGTTGTCAAATTAAAACCAATTTATTAACCGTTTTCCAGTGCCACTAATTAAGAACTAGGAGAGGAACAAAATCTTATTACACATGAAAGATACACAGCCTGTTCTGTGTAATTTTGCCTCCTGAGGAAAAGCATCTCCAAACACACTGCAGGACATCTGCCAAATTTGTAGATGTTCCCACCTAGTATCATGTATTATAAATTAACCAGCCAAATTTATTAGAAATATCACTGCTTAAGAAATTCAGGACTGATGCTACATGGGAAAACGAGAACAACAACTTTCCTTGTTAACAAATCTGGGAGTTTGCCAGGCTCTTACTAGCAGCTTGCTGCTAAATAAGCTTCCTTGAAGTGCCAAGTCTTTTCAGCTGGAAATCAGTTTGTTCTGCAGCTCTGTAATAACACATCAATCTACAGTACTCCAGAGAAGACTCCAGATCTCTCCAGATTCAGAAGAATGTGTTGGATTCAGATCCAACTGCTCCAGAACAAAAGTTGTGAAGCAGGCTCCAATTCACGAATTAAGATGATTGAGCTCTTTGCGCTTACGTTTAACTCCAACTGTTTTCAAGTAAAATAACATACCAGGAACTATCTAAGAAAAGCCTTACTTTGAAAATTAAATACCACTATGCAAGGCCTAACGTAGCACAATGTATAGAGTTTATAAATACTAAGTTGATCTCATACTTTTATTCCTGTAACTACAGTGTTTAAAGCTTTCTCTCTAAAGTACATGCATAAAAGAAAAAGAAACACAGTAAGAAAATATCTGGAGAGTTTACTTAGCAGCTTCCTGTCAAGACAATGCTGAAGTACATGGCTCTATTAGGGACTATTAAACTATGACATCTCTAATGCCAGATCCCCAAATACTTTAAGACACAAAAAGTGTCTCTCTTAGCTTAAGATCAGTTATTTTTAAAATCTAAAACCACCACAGCAGCATTTAAATGCAATATAACATGATTACAGCCCCCCCAAACATCTATTAGTCATTTTACAATGCAAAACCAAGAAAGTACTGTCTTTAGTACAAAAAGCTTATGATTGCTTTCCAGAATATTTATAAATTAAGCTAGTTAGATCTTGAAATTACCAGTAAAGCCTCTCCTTTCATATGCTTTATGTACTACTATAATAATTTCTTCATCGTCACTCAACAGTATTAAATATTCTCCAATTGCTGTTAAAGTGTAAATAGCATAAATAAAACTAAGTGCTTGTCAATACTTAGGTTACTGTCGACAAGTCAAAACCAAGGGGGTAGGTCTTATGCTGCAGACAAGCATCCTCTTTCGGATTCAGCTACATCACCTGTCAAATACAGCTGTGTGTCCAAACCTGCAGAAACAGCTCTTGCAGGCTTCATGCAAAATCTGATGCAAAAAAATGATGCATTAGTTCATACCAGACATTTAAGCCAATCTAGGTTAATTTTTCACCCTCTAGATCACCAATTTTCTACCCAAGTCCTTTTGCTAGCTTACCAGTGGAGATGGGAACGAACAAATAGGAAGGACAAAGCCTTTATCCCTTGACAGAGGAAGCCAGAAGACTTTCTACTGCCAAATGCAGTAATTTTTCTGACTCTGCTTCCTGCAGGAA
>NW_009909547.1:18477-24174 GCF_000696875.1 Nestor notabilis
TAATCAATCTCAAAGTAACTGAACTTTGACATCGGCAGTTGTGATGAGTTCAAAAAGTGGACCTCAATGCATTTGTTACCACTATAATTGCAAAATAATTAGAATGGTCAGAGGAGAGTCAGACAAATGTCTGTATTATCACAAAACATTATCTTGACTCCTAGCAAAGTCCTTACTCCAAGTACTACAGCTCACTTCTGGGAATGAGATAAAAATAGGTTATAGTGTAACTCTCTTTGCAAGAGCCCTATACATTTAGAGCCAGTATGATTCTAAATGAAAATTAAGAAATGGTTACAAAGCAGAAACAGAAAAAACACACTTTCAGAAAACATAGTAGCAGACTTGAGAAAAGACAGAGCAGTAGGAAAGAAAACCCCAACAAACCGAAACACAAAAGCATGCTAAGCTTCCATGGAGATAGAAAATACTGCAGTGCTTTCAATAGCACTGCTCAGTTGAGAAAGCTGGCACTCCTCAGCCTGCAAGGAAATGTGCAAGCTGATGAGGCTACTCAGCACAAAGCAAATTTAAAAAAACCCAAAACAATCAAAACAAAAAGAAGCCCAAGTAATTTGGTCACTTCTTACTGGCAACTAGAGTTTTAGATACGCTTCCTTTTGAAATGCCTTTGAGAACCTTGTTAGTATTCACTACTTAAACTCTGGGGGCTTAAAAGGCTTTCCCAGTACCAGCTCCATTTTAAACCCCTAGGTAAAAGGCTTTCACTTCACATATGTATGAGGGGAAAAAACGTAACACAAACATTTTTAATAGATTTACAGAGGATTTCTTACAGCCATAACAGCAGTCAACAGATTCAGACTTCCTGAAATCCAGCCTTGTATGCTAATTAGGTAATATGCCAATTGGTCTAGGATATGATCTGAAATACCTTTTGTGAAACATCAATGCATCTAGAAAAAACAGCGACTGGTTGCAAAAAACAACTTTAGAGTGATACATAAATTAATAGAAGTAATCACCATTAAACATGGAAGCAGTATTGCTTCATGTTTTATTTAACACAGGAGGAATCAGGCCTCAGGGGTTTTATTTCAAATGGCCAGTCTACCACATTATCGGGTACAACTCAGAGTTTGTGGTACCCCAATTCCTTCCTGTTTAAACTGGAGTAATGTTTAGCAATCCACAGAAGTCACCCAAAGGAGAGATGACTTTCAGAAACAGGACTCTGTGCCCCAAGCAACTGATGAAGTCGTATCTTCATTGTTAGCTTCACTCGTTAAAGAGAGAACACCGCTGACTTAGGCATTATTGGTTCCATTTGTACTCACTGGTGGAAGGCTGCCATCGTGTTTTCCAGGTTTTCTCCAGCACCTACAAAAGTAACAAAAACTAAAACATGTGAAAATTCCTTTTCCTCCCCTCAGTCCCAGTGGAAATGAATAAATATTTAAAAACAGTAAATATGTATATTTTGAGGAAGTATTTGGAGGGAGTATGAAGCTAGAGTCAGAAATCCTTGTTGCCTCTAACCTACTGGGGAGACCCAAGAGACACCCGAAGGGAAGGGGGAGAATACTGTTATCTTGGATTTGTGTGACAAAATGTGTCTTGGTTTATTTTACCAGAGGTTGGATGCCATTTTTCCTTAAAGGCACTGTATTTGGCTATGACAATATGCTCCACAGGCATAGGAACAGTATATGCAAAATGTCTACTCCTCCCACTGACTCTGAAGCAGCACAAGGAAAGGTGACAAGAGGAAAGAACGAAAGAAAGAAAAAAAAAAAGGGAAAGAAAAAAGTGCCCAAGACTCTCTAAAGCTGATATTCCCTAAACGAGTGACCCAGTTGATGCTCAAAGAGGCAACAACCTCTTTTCTCAGTGCAAGAATACTTCCTGAAACAGCACAAATCCATCAGTGAAGGTTTGTGCTGTTGGCAAATGGAGGGCTTGTACACAAGAAATGAAACGCGCTTCAACTCCAGTTAAGAAATGAAAGCACAAGCAAATTACATTTTCTCTCAGGCAGGAATAAACTCTTTAAGCCATCATTCTCAACATAAAAATCTCTGAAAGTCAGCCTGGTTAGGGACTGGAAAAGCTTGTTTGTGCCTTCTCCCTCCCTCAGAAAACTGGCAGTATTATATACTGCAACCCAAAACAACTTCAGGAAGATCCAAGTACCAATGAGGATATCTATGCAAATTTTAACTACTCATTGACAGTGATGAATGACAGACTTTGTAAACAACAATTATAAAAGCTCCAATTAAGGCTTTGCCTATTAATGAGGCCTCATCAGTACACCCTTACCCAAGTCTGTGCTTAGTTACTTAATGAAAGCAATGCAATTCTATGCAGGCACAACTAGCAATTTAATATTGTTGTTATCAGGTGAGCTTGCACTGGTAAGGTCACAAAACAAAAGACTTACTGATTTATAATGACACAAACTGTGTTGTTTATCATGAACCAATACAGTAAATCCACAGCAGCTTCTGTGATCAGGCATTCACTAATATTTTATAGAATTTGAGGGCAGAACTGGGAATAAGCCGAGTGGTAAAAGTGACTGAGGGATAGAGCAGAGCATGAGAATCTCATTGTATACTTTTGATGATTGCTTAACAGGTGGGGAAAACCTGCACAGGACCTAGATGATCAGTTACAGGTTAACTGCAATAAAAATTGAGATTTAGATAACTTATCAATTGTGACAATTCAGCCCATGCATCCAGCATGGTAAGAGAGGAGGAAAAATTGTGAATCAGCCTTCAATTTGTGAACAAACCAACAGTACCCTAACATTCCTGGGCAGAAAGTCCCAAAAACCCAACTTAAAAGTGACTGATTTAACAAGTCACATGTTAGGGTGGCAAGTATCCAGTTAGTAACAAAAAGCTTTATGTATAGAGTTCTAAGGAAATGAGGAAAAAAGTTGAGAGGTCATCTGAAACAGGAATTCTAGAATAGCAACATGGCTTCCACAAACCACACTCAGAAAAGGGAACTAAGACAAGCAAGTGATTTGATGTGCTAATTTCCCCTCCTTAAAAATAAAAAGGCTGGGCTGACCAAAGGGCTTCTGACAGGTACTTAAATGCACCTCCAGGTCCGTGTCTCATCCACTTGTGTTGTTGCATTTCCCACACAGAAATCACCTTCCCCAGCAAACTTCAGCATCCTATGAGCCAAAATGCCACATCAAAATATTACAATTATATATTCTAACTTTGAAAGCACTACCATGGGACAAGATGGAGTCAATGTCAAACACTGGCTCAAGGAGATGACCCTTAGAAGTTCTGTTGGTTTGGGTTCTTCCCCCTGATGTAAGCAAAGCAGCCTGTTCGGAAGAATACTGCCAGCAGGTCAAGAGAGGTGATTGTTGCTCTCTACTCAGCACCAGTGAAATCACATCTGGAATGCCATGCCCAGTTCTGGGCTCCAGAGTACAAGACAGACATGGATATACTGGTACAAGTTCATAGAAAATAACGGATGCCGTGAAAATTAAGGAATAAAAGATTCTTGCATACAGTGAGAAGCTGAGGGTGCTGGAATTGTTTAGCCTGGAGAAGAGAAGCTCAGGAGGATATTACCCACATGTATAAATACCAGATGGGAGGAAGTAAAGAAGACTGAGCCAAACTCTTCTCAGTGGTGCCCAGAGAAAAGACAAGAGGCAATGGGAACAAATTGAAATACAGGAAACACAGTTTATAAACACAAGAAAAAAACCCCTTTTTTAGTGCAAGAGTGATCAAACTCTGGAATAGGCTGCCCAGAGAGGTTGTGGAGTTTCCATCCTTGGATATATTCAAAACCTAACTTAACAAGGTCCTGAACAACCTGCTGTAGTCATCTTTGGTCTGGTCAGACAAGACGATCCCCAGAGGTCCCTTCCAATATCAACTATTCTGTGATTCTGTAAAAATCATCATGCTACCTTGCCTCAAAGACCCTGCAACCCAATCTATGAAGACATATTGACATACGTCAATATATTGACATATGACATATCTATTGACAGAGGACTCTTAACACAGAACATCAAGACTTCATTATTGTTCTCAGAAGTGACTAATTTTAAAACTATACAGAAGTGAAGAAATAATTCAGGGATGCTTCCACTGATAAGCTATAAACCAACATAAGAACATTCCTGTGTGAAGAAAGAAGTGAAATCAAAACCCACAGACTTAAACTTCAGAACAGAAAAAGCCAAACAAGTTAAGCATTACCTTGATCTTGGAAATTAACACGAGTAATGCAATAGGCAACCTCACACTGCATCTAAAGCTACAGCATGACTAAAGCCTGATGAGAACTTAAGCCCCACAGGAATTTAAGTTACAAGGTAAACACTACAGAGAGTAGAGAGTAATTGATCTTCAGTCTCACAGTACCCAACGGCCAACAAGCTGCCCAAATGCTAAGAGTTGTACGTCTGCCACAGGTGTATTTCACATTATACATGCAGACACAGAACAACTCAAAGGGTGTGGACTTTGTCTCTGAACAAATAATGAATAATCCTCCTACTGAGTAAGGCTTTCATGGTGTTCTAATGGTGCTTAGTGCAACTAGCCAAAACACTTCCTCTCTAGGCTTGGGGCTGTATATCTTAACTAAGGTCACTGCAAAGAAGGGAAAACAAAAGCAAGCTCCAACAAAATCATCTGCAAGTTCTTAAATAGCTGGCAAATTAAGAAACAGGTAAGAATTAAAATCGAGAAACTTTGTTCGTTGAATGAAAAAACACCAGGAAACAGCTAATATATGCATCCCAAAGCAAAAGGTGCATTTTATGTTATATTTATAACTACAGTTACAACAAAACTTAACCTGATGTATAAACAAAATAAATGCAAGTAAGAAAATCTGTAACAGATGAGCTCTGTTTTTTGTATTCTGATAATTCAAGGCAGTAGCAGTAAAGGACCATTGGCTACAAATGTGATCAAACATGGCATAAACTGGCACTAGATACGGCAGTGAAAACTGTTTAAACTCAGCATCTGACATATCTCCCGCATTTACTACAGAAGTGACTTTTCATGAACTGAACGAGGCAGAAGGGGAAAGCACAGAACTGATCTTCACAGAACAGGAAAATACAATTTCCTGTATTTTCTTCCCCCTCCCAATACTTAGGAAAAGGTAGAAGAAACTTTAAAACCGTATTTTGGTTTTAGACAGATGCAAGCAGCCTACCCACAAGGTGTATGGAGGGGACAAAACTCTCAAAATGCGATCGGTTTCACCACAGCACTGAGCCATTAAACTGTCTCCAACTGCAAGGGGAGCAAGAACGAAGTCACGATAAACCGCGTTTCTTCTAAACCCAGAAAGCAAAGCAAACAGGCATTTAAAGGCAAGAAAATTCACCTTTGGTACCTGGTTTAAGCAACAGTCAGTCACCTCTCTCATTAGCAGAAATGCCACAGTACCGAATCATTAAAGCAAATAATATGTACGTTTAAGTGTGAAATCATCGCGATCCACGTAAAACAAGCTGCTTTCGGCTGACGCGTTCCGAGTTCGGAGATCAACGCAGCTCTGAAACCAAGCACTGGTCAGCAGGTGGCTCCTAAAATTAGGCTGCGGAAGGAAGGTTTGAAGGGAGCCCGCTGCGAGCGGCGGGCAGCGCCCAGGGGCCCTTCAGCATCCTCCCGCAGAGCTCCGGAGCGCCCGCCCGCATTGAGGCGGCAGGGAACCGCGGGA
>NW_009909548.1:0-8070 GCF_000696875.1 Nestor notabilis
AAAAAAAAACCAACCTTCTTTTCTATTTTAAGTGTCCTGTCCATACTATTCACTGCTCTTCCTCAGCACCTGTGTGGTCGTGGGGCCCAGAGACAAACACTGCTGCACGCAGAGGGACTCGAGAGAATTTATCTGCCCAAATCTAACAAAATATCTACCTGGAATTGTTGGGGGTTTTTAAAAAGATGAGTTTTTAATGAGCATGTATTCACTTACTGAAAGGGCTGGATTCTATCTACAGAATTAAATGCTTTTCTTGGTTTTGCACTAACCACAATGCCTTGGGGATATCCTAGTCTTGGGATTCACCACAAAGACTTTTTCATCACCTTTTATTGTCTTTAAGATTGGAAAGGACTAACAGAGGCAAAAAAAGTGAAGCTGGCCTCCAGCAACAAAAATTAGGATAGCATCTACATTTACTTTAAAACATGAATGGGGATGTAGCTGAGTCTTAGAATACAACGACTTAAATTCTGCATAATTTTTTCTGAGAAAGAAAAGTGACAGTTTTCATTCTAACCAGCAGCAGGATTTCATCTGCTGCCTTCTGAAGTTTGCTATACTGGGCCATGTCAGAAAGACGATATTGAAGGAAATGGACATATGAGCCAACCCCAAATTACAAGTCTTGCGTTCCAAAGAGAAGATGCTGTATTTAATAAAAGGAACTTGTTAAATAAAAAGTTACAGCTAAATTAAAACACACTTCTTTTTTTTTTTTTTTTTTTTTTTTTTAAACCCGAAGCTTTAAGGAAAAACAACCAAACTGTATTTTAATGCATCTGTAGTATCCCAATGTACCAGAAGTGTGTACATGTAAAAATGGTGGTAAGATATCTATGTTCAGACCCCTCAAGTATTTTTAGTTCATGGGAGGGACTTCCATAACACATATCACAAGGGATGTATGCCATGTACAAGGCTACTTGGTTAAAAGAGATATATAATGTTAGCCTTCCGTTGAATAGTGTTCCTTCATGCATGGCATCTGGGGGGAGGAAACAGCCCCAGAGCCTTTCGTCCCATATCTGACTCCACCATATTTTAACTCTTATGATTTGACAAGACCTCTGTACAAAAGAAAATTTCTGCAAGACCTAAATATGGATGTCTTTTACCTTCTTTATATACAGAAAAAAAGTTAATAGTTAATTAGAGCTACTTGCATTTGCTACATGGAATGGGAGAAAAACTGTGAGGTTATACTGCAAACATGTCTGCAGAGAAACAAGAGGAAGGAGTCAAGTATGTGAGGTTCACATTTGAATTTGCAAGGCTTGTATATATATATATTTATAGGCTCCTTGAAAGATGATCTGGAGGCACCACTTGAATAAGCAGGGAAGAAAATATACTCAGGTGGTAATCCAACATATACATACTTGGAAACTGTCCCAAGATAATCACACGAAATCAGAGAACTCTGACTCCAAGACAGAGTAGGGTTGGGCAACACGGTAAAAAATCAGAGGGTACTATAAAAACTTAATCTCAGTGAAACAACTGAAATCACCTTTGATACTAGGTAATCACACAGCTTTATCTCCTTTGGGAATTACACCACCATTAAATGTAGCCAACACAGCCATAGTTAAATGAGAGCATTACTGTATTTAGGAATGTTCAAAATGATAGTTTCCATGCCAGCTGCTTGCAGGTTAAGACAAGTTAGCTTGTTTGGCAATATTTGACTTACATGTGACAGATCAACCTCCCTCCTTCCCCCCTACACCCCTCACTCCACCCCCCCAGCTTGCACAAAACTCAGAGATCCCTGTTGCTCTTGAATCACTTCTCAGAAAGTCAGTTTAATCCAATATGGGCAAATAACATTCTGGTTTACACAGTTGTGGGTAAAAGTCAGTACCAAAGAACAAATCCTGTAAGAAATTAAGTCAGTGATAAATCTCCCATTGGCATCAGCAGTTCAAAATCAGGGACTATGTGACTCTGGTTGCAATTATTGTTCTCAGCGCTGCAGTGGACAATGACATGAGGAAGAGTGACAGAGAAATTCTATTGCTGTAAACAGCATCAGTTGTTCTCCCGTCACTGACATTCTCCTATTAGTGACATTCTGGATTATCTGTTCAAAAGTATTCGAGAAGTGACTATTAAAGCCAGCACCTGAGCACGGCTAGGGGAAATAATGCGAATTTTGACGCGAAATTCGCACCAGTGGATTTAGGCAACGTCGCTTGGGAGTGTTTCGGGGCGGTGTAATGATGTGAGCAGCTGTGTTGCCCTCTAGTGACAGGTGAAGAAATTCTTCACGCAATAGGTAGCACCGTCAAACTGACTGTTCACGGGCACACGGTTAAGACAGGTATCGTCAGTAAAAAGATCTTCTGGAAGCTTTTGTGATTTGAAGATCCATTCACAGAGGCGATCTTCGAATCTGAAATCTTACTCAGGGTTTTGTCAACTTTCGTGCAGGATTTCTGTGCTTTCCAAAGATTAGTAAGAAAAAATGGGTGCCCCACATTGTAACTGAAGCTTCAAAATAGCTCTGGTGAGAAATACAGAGCAGTCACTAAGGAGGATTAAACTTTTTAAGGATCACTGCTGCTATTAAAACTTTCTCATTTGAAATTGTGTCCTAGGCATACAGACTACAGCTTCATGTTCTTTGCACTGATGTACCACCAAGGACCTGACAATCGGATTTCTGGTGTGGGAAAAACATGAGATGAAGGCTTTCCCAAGTGAGATGGACCAGACAAGTGAGTTCAGTACAAGTGACAACACAGACACATCAATTTGATAGGACAGCACAGACCCAGATTAGCACAAACCCAGATACCAACCACCTGAACAAACGACAATGAAGCCATTCCGGTGTATAATACCCACACTGATGAATTAACAGGCTGATATTAGTATGGCAAAAGATAGATTCCCTGCATGAAAGAGCACAAAAGCACCAGAACTCACTCAAGCATTCACCAACTTATTAGTTGTCCCTACTACACAGGCAATTCTCAGTTGAGGCTTGCGTTTTTGGTTCATAAATCTCCTCCCCTCCATCCCCGCACAAGGATTACCCCTGGAGAAGAAAGGGATGCCCTGCTGTTTCTGGTAATCTGCAATTAGCAAATGATCCCGAGGGGGACTGTTAGCAGCTGGTATAGTTTAGAGCTGTCCAGACAAGCACTGAATTAGCTGGAGAATCTGGAACCACAACTGGCTGCCTGGCAAGTCTCTCACTCATCCCATCTTGCAAACTGCACAATCTGCAGACAGCAGAGATTTTGAGCTTCCGTATGCCAACACATTGTCATGTGCTATGGTGGAACAGGTCAGTTCTGCTCTACGGGGGGTTGAAGCATGGGAACATGATCTCATTCAAGACAAATGTCTTGAGTGGTGTGTGTTGGACATCAAAATTGTAAAATGTTTCAGGTTTATCTTTCTCATCTTAAATTGGCTTTCATTTGCCCTTTCAGCAGTTAACACAGAATTAGATTTGAAAATAAATTACCCTGGGAATGGCAGAACTTAATTTTGCACCTATGGTATAATAGGTCCCTGGGTAGGTAAGAGCACAGGACTAGGAATAGAGGAAGCCAGGAGGGTTTGATGGGAAGTTCAGTAGGCTAGGAACTGGTGGATTTCAGGGAAGTAAATGGGAAGAAGGAAGGTGAGGAATGTCACAGAGGTCTTGATAAGGTGGGAGGAGTGGACCTGGGGAGAAGGGGTTGAAAGGTGGAAGGATTATAGATGCTGTTGTTGGGAAAAAACAATTGAGAGGATTTAAGGGGACATATGGAAAAGGACTGAGAGCAGTCTTTCTGCTGACTAGCATCTTGCTAATCTGACCCCAGGATAATAAAATCTGAGGGATTTAAGATGTTGACATAGCAACTTGTCAGGTCTGCTCATTTGTGTATAAAATGCACTGCAAGTTAATACCATGGAAATTACAGGGATTCTCCATAGCTGATTTCTTGTTGATGTTAAGCAAGACTTTTGAGTAATCTGAAAATTGTCCCAAGAACTGAACTCATTTCATCTTTCAACATTTAGAAAATTTGTCAAGCTTTGGAATAGCATTTTGCCATTTTTGATAATTACCTTCAGATCAAAATATTTTCCTAATTGCCATTGTCAAGAACAATGCAACACTCTTACTCACACTGATGGCTAGTCTGTCTCCTTAAACAAAATTCCTCCAGGCCACTGAACATATCTGTTTCAAGTAAACAATGGTGCCATTTCCTGAACAAGAAATTAAGACGTTTTTGGAAAACTTCATTGTGTAATAAAACAATCCCCTATTTCTCTACACTGATTTATGCATAATGGGCCTCTACACAGACAACCAAGTAAACACTATGTGCTGAAATCTCCTGTCAGTGAAAAGTACACATTGTGATGTTTTGAACTAACCTTTTTCTTTTGGGAGAGAAATGAAAAGGGAGCTTTTGAGATATGCAATATCTATGAATTTGCTGATCAGCCATTTAAAAATGAATGTTTAGTGGTGCAATAAAGAAACATACCACCTGCTTGACCTCACTGAAAGCAGCTGGCAAGTCTTTTCTTGGCTTAACCTATACTGGCTCTGCACTGGGTAGACTGTCATTTATTAAACCATATGGCTCTGTCAAGGCTTCATTTCTCTGAAGATATAGGTATGGTTTTGTGACCAGCTTAAATCAACCTAAAACTGTGCTGTCCCTGAGAAAGGCAACCCTGTACCCGGTGCTGCTGCCTCCCTTTTGCCAGTGAGAGCTGTCAAGCCATGTTGTCTGTTGGACTGGGGAACTGGTGCATCTGGAAGCTAACCCAAACACACTTGTTTTCACCTGGCTCAGCTCGCTGATCCAGACCACACAAGCACTGGCCTTGCCTGAGGGAGCAGAAGCCTGCATGGCCTGCGGAGAGAATGAGTTGAGAGTTAACTGCTGGCTAGAGGTAGGCAGGTATGTGATACCACAGGTCAGAAGAGAGTTTCTTCAGAAGAACGAGTTGCACTCAGAAGAAAGATACTCTTGTGCTGTGCCTCAGTTCTGGCAATGGCTAATTCATTAGAGACAGGCTGGACATGAAATCCTGTTACTCTCCTACCCCCGTAATGGTATGGGAATAGTAATGCTGAATTTACCAGTTGATTAATTAATGTTTGTCAAGCAGTTTTGTAATGCCAATTAAATAAAAATTAGAGAAAGAGAATGCTCTTTCAAATATGGAAACCTCTGCAAGACTTGGTCTGATACTATTGCTTGTTCTGTATAGAAAGTCTAACATATGGATAGTTCCTCCATGAATGTTCGAAGGCAACCTGTCATGACAGAAGGCTTATTAAGGTTATCTTGATACTAATGGTATTTACAAACACTACAGCCTTCACAAAGGACCACTGGAAATAATAACTTTTATTCACAAATGTTTGTAAGTCCATGGAGAAGAGCTGCTCTCCTGATGGTTAGAGAATCTGGCAAAAAAGCAGCCCTTAACAAGACACAACCTGGAAAGAAAGAATCTTACAGTCCTCAGGTTTTGAAGGTAGTTTATTTGAGGTCGTGTATAACCTCATCAGAAAATCAAACATCAGGATGAAAAAAATTGTTGCTGACACCAGAAAACTTTTTCCCTCTAGTTCATGTTTTACAGAATGATGAGAGAACTGTAAAAGTAGTCAAGCTTTGATATGGAGTAAGAATGACCAGGTAAGCTTTAGTTTTGTCTTGGTTCATTGAATTTTATGCGATGAAGTTTCTTTTTCAATTAAGACTTTTAAGTTATGTCTTGCTTCAGAATGCTTTGTACTTAAACTAAATCATGTAAGAATCATTTTGCTACGACAATGCTTCCCTGAGAGCAATCTTTTCCTGTCAAATCCAGGCTTAGAGAAGATATGCAGGATAAGGGATGCTCTCGCATTCTTGGCACATCTTTGGAATGGATGTTTCAAAACAACATACATTACAGCAGCCTTAAGCATGGTCATCAGGCACCAAACTGACATCTGAGCAAGCCCCAGACTGGAAAAATTTCCTGTGCCAGCTTCAAAAGAAGACAAATCTTGAGGGTCAAATGTCTTCATTTTTATTTTGTTGATATATGAATGTGTAAATGTAATATAAAATTCTCCATTGTGAATGAGGATTTCAAGCGTTTAAGAAAGAGTAGCCTCATCTCATTTGCATTAGTAATCCTTTTTGGCAGTCTCCCACAAAGGAAGTCTGAAAATACACAAGAAAACATGAGTTCCCCAGAGAGCCTGTGGTAAGGAGATCACAAAGTTAAGACAATTTGAAGGATGCCCTCATTTCAAGACATCTATTGAAATCTCCATAACAGATAGCAAGGCTGAATGTTGCATGCACTGCAAATATTGACATACTGCATACCAAAAACTTTTCTGTACTCAATTGTTTTTCATGTAATTTTAAGCATTGTTCATCCCACAGGGTTTTTAATGGATGATTATGGAGCCTCAATCTACCCTTTCCATTACACACTGAGTAACTTTTTTGAGCCTTTCATTTACCATGACTGCTCCTGTGCAAGCCTAGCTATATGAAAGATTCTGTCTTCAGTCAAAGATTGGACTGTCCAGAGAATTATTTGGCCCTTAAAACTATCTTGTTGTGGGCTAATACTTCAAAATGCACTAAATATTAATAAAATTGCTATAGTTTGCCATGGATATAGATATTTGATCACTCAGAAATTTTCACTTCCCATACCTGCCTTCTTTGAACATAAATTATTTCATCTTGTCCTAATATTCATAGATCTATTGTGCTCTGGAATTTGGTATTATTTCAGAGTGGCTATCACAATTATAAATGTATTACAATATAAGCTTAATGTGATTGCTGGCTTGCAGAGTCATAGTACAGATCTGAGCTTCATGGTGGCAGATAAATGTTTTACAGGACTGGAATGTTAGCCAGTTATGTGAACTGAAGAAAGTGCTTTTTATTTTACCTATAATAATTTTAAGTAATGGACTAAAGTTAAAGGAGAACCTGAGTTGGCAGAACTTGCATCTCCTTCTGATGCTAAGATGTAAGCTCTATTAACATAAACTCAGATTTTTTACTTGTCCTGGTTTCCTTACATTCACATTTCATGGGATTGGACCTCTAAATATGGCCTCTGAGTCTAAATGTAACCAAAATGGGTGCTCACTCTACTAGGTCATTTTACCAGACTTCTTTCTTTGTCTTTAAATAAAGGATAATTTATTTTCATTGCATGGGGGGTGGGGGAGAGTGGTGAGGGAGGGTGGTTGGAATCACAAATGCTATTATTCCTTGCGTAAGCTTGTATCAAGGACATTCCTTATAAAAGGATGAAAATTTATTTCTTCCTCTCCAGCCAGGGTTGTCCTAATTTCTCTCAGTAATTTTGGTACTTTTGTCTAGATCTAGAATTACAAAAAAGATGTTTATCTGTTGTCCAGCCTTACCCAGCTGCAAATAGATAATCTGAGCCAGTAAATCACACAACCATATGTTCAAACTTCAAACTTTTGCCAAAGTTTTCTTAACTTCAATCGAAGTTAAACATATTAAGATGACATGTGTGCTATCTTGTAGGAGACAGAATAGGCTTGGGAACTTTCATAGTTGGGGCTTCTACTGCTCTGGAAATGTCTCTCTTCGTTAGTCATTCCAAAGTTTACATTACTTTAAATAAACCTAGAGTTGATCTATGGACATATGCATCTGTAATTTCTATTGTGTCTTCTTTTAATGATTTGGGCTCAAAATTTTGGTCATCATTAACTTCTCCCATCCCATTTTGAAACAAAATTTTAGTGAGTTGCTATGCCAGTAGTGATTCATGAACTTTCCCTGTCCTATATGGGCATTTTGTCTGGTTAAAATATGATATTGTTGTTTACTCTTTCTGTGTTTACTTTCTATTCAGAACTGATTAATGTGAAAAAAATTTTACTCCAGTCTCTTTGAGGAATTAAAGATGTGGGAACAGCTTTTCTTTCTGCTTCACTAAAGATTCTACACTCTCTAGACTCAGTTTTGCATTGCCCTGTGCCATTTTTGTACATAGAGTAATTGAAGAGTGTGCAAAAGTGATAAATTAGTATTT